>NW_008751865.1:372260-397597 GCF_000715545.1 Opisthorchis viverrini
AACAGAGAGGTGGCCAACCCATGACCTGGCAGAGGAGTATGAAGGAGATCACGAAACGCTTGGGTGCTGTCGGTGCTACTCGCCTTCCAGGATGGGGACCGCGTGATCCTCAGTGTGCCTGGTTGGAGACACTACAAGATATGGCCGCCAACCGATGTCAGTGACGTTCTTGTTGTCAGTTTCTATCCAGATCGCCTGAGTGAGTGTCTGGAGGTGTAGGCACCTCGGAATGATTGTGTTAAGCTAGCACTAAGTCCCTCCCCTATCCACCTTTATTCTTTTCTATACAATAAGGCTTTCAAATAAGTCATGGCTGTACGGCAGTGAAGCATTGGTGTTGAACACTGATGTCATGCTGTCGTTGATGATGATGATGAAGGAATTCTGATGGCTCGGGAGGAATGGGAGACCCAGTGTTGAAGATACAGTTTGTTGGAAAAGTGATTGTTTTTTCGGTTCATCTGGTATCTGAATCATCCTAGAGTTATCACTACGATATTCCCACTTTGTTGTTCACTTACTATCTAGATATGTTTGCTCTTGATGCCAGGTACCCCGACATGGCACGCTTTATTCTGTTTTGGACTTACAAGTGCAATTCTCCTGAGATGAACTGGCAACTTGCTGTGAAAACAACTGAAAGCACCTTGTGCCTGCGTTATCTCTGTTGCCGTTTACTCATTCGAAAGTTGTGTACAGTTTAATATAGGAAGGCCATAAAAGTTTTTAAGTAAACCTGCCGTAGGTAGTGCAAGAACGTGAACCTGTTGGGCTGTTCAGAGAGGATAATTCGAGTTCTTCCGAAGGGCGTCCGCCCCGCAGTCCAGGTTTCGAACCTTGGTCAAGGAGATAATCGTTTCATGAACTACAGTCAGCAGTTTTCGCAAGAAACATCTGTACGAAGCGAGTGTGATACCGTACTCCATCTAACTACCGACCACCTTAAACGATACCCTCTTTTATACAACCGTATGTTTCGGTTTGTCACTCATGAGTATTCATGTGTCTGCGATCATCGTTTTGGTACAACCAAACTGGCTTCCGAGGTCGCATTGGAAAGGGAACGTCGTACTCGGTTCATGACGAGGGTGGCTTTTGTTCGGGAGGGGATCGCACACCAAGTGGAGGTTGGCTGGAAATGCTCCTGGGGACCCTAAGGAGAATGACTAATGTTAACGCTACCCGCAGATGCGGCTCAAACCCCGACCAGAAAGAAATGTTTGGTCCAAACTCTTGACTTTTTCGATGTCACGTGAGCGCCGGATGCAACAGCCGAATCATTTTGCTGGCCATTGTTTCGTTTTTGTACATACATTTTTGGGGGCTGAATAGGTTGTCGAAGATAGTATGTGTACAAACAAAGCAGAATTAGCCTCGTTGCTATGTACAAACTTGTGACACCCGCACAAATCCGTTCCTAGATGTGCATGGTACCAGTTGCGTATACCGTGATATGTGAACTGTTTAGATCAACACCTGTTTAGCTCACAGTCGGTCACCTTACTGGTTCCCGCATATTTTGCCTCGACAGTAAGAGCCACACGAACAATATATGCAGGTATCCACGGGTTAATAAGATGTTTGACCAAATGTTGATTCAACTGCTGCCATCTCAGACAGTTTTCCAAAGTTTTGTATGCCATCTTCGCTGCATTTGGGGTGAACAGTTTCAGTCTTTTGAATAAAACCCGCTTGCTTGCTTCGTATCTACAGCTAATTCCTGTGCGATTTTCAGAGTTGCAAAGCGGTCAGAGTGATCATCTAGCTGCGTGATGACCCTGGGTCAGCCACCAGTTCAACGGTGTTTACTACTGATGAAACACGCGAGTAGTATCTGGCCAAGTGTTAAAACACCATTGCTGCATCTGATGGAAGGTTGATATAAAACTTATTGAACTGTTTTGCAGTATTTGCCCATTACTGTTCAGTATTTAAATAACATCCAGGAAAGCTTAAGAGACCACTAGAGGATGATAACTTTTCAAAAACTCTGTGCAAATTAGGTTTCCACTTTTTTGTCCGATAGCTTGTAACCACTTAGTTCGTGTTGACAGACAAACGACTCCGTATTTGAAGGCTCGACGAAACGAAAACTCTGTTCCAAACACGAGACATGATCAGAATGTCGTCCACATTGTACCCACAAACACAGTGATATCTGAATTTAGAAACTATTCACATGCAGCAGTCAGCATGTGAGTCAGTCTGGTGCCGAATACTACCACTTGGCCCAGCGTCTTCGTGTCAATACGCTGATTGGCCCATGTTCGTTGGAGTCATGTGACTAAAACGGCTGATCCACTGTCTGGATTATTAATCAACTGATTGCCTGGTGGGAGCAAAGATCAACGGATTGTCTGGTGGGAGCAAACGATCTGTCGTGTATGAGGAACGAACATAATTGCTCACTCCGTAGGCTACCATATGAGTCACGGGGGCTGTGTTCGAGAACGGGGATTTTTGAGTCAAATCTTCAGTCCAGATGGACATCCATGATTTCGGAAGGTGATTCATAACACAATGATTTGTTTTATTTTGACTTGAATTCCAAAGTCCCAATCGCATCATCGAACGTCACTCAAATCGCGCAAATTTGTCCGGCATACGCGCGGCCAAACCGACAGTTCTACTTTTCCATGATTCCACCTAGGGTCAGGAATCCGGACATTTTGATGGGCTTGTTTTGGATATCGATCAATAAAAGCAAAATATGCTCAGGTATAGATAAAAACGAATCCTTCGGTGAATTACAATCTTGATTTCTGAATCCAATTAGAGCGTGAATGGTCCTCTTTTTTTCTAGTTTTCAGTTCTCAATGGTCTCCTCATCATCATCCACATCACGATCATAATAGTGTACTTGGTCGACTCTACTTTGGTAAGTCAGCAGTGTTTTTTTACTGTTCTTTAATGTCTCCCAATGAGCGGGGAAATGACTGTTTATTTTTAAACACTTGCTTTCCTCTCAAGAATGAGTTTTCAAACAGGCTTTTTGCTTTACAAGTGATTTTCGGTCGAACTCGTTACGCGACGTTCTGTAGAGGTACCAAGTTTTTCTCTCAACTAATCCCTCCAGTATGTGGAAGACAGCCAGAACTTGGGGAAACTTGGCCAGATCCTGTAGACGTTGGATCTGTTCCAGACAAGCCCCGCCAAAAAATTAAACCCGCCACCCAAAAATGATTAGAAAAAAGTGGATATGAAATGTGTACTTTTAGTTTTTATTGAAGAGGGTGAAATTGGGACATGTCATTAATAAGTTGCATGAAAAGGTCCGTTTTTCGATACCTTTGCCTCAAAACGAACTCACACAAGTAACTGTCCACTGAAGATCGGTGTGTGCCATATTGACCTTTATTCTGCATCTTGTAGACGTACCCTGGGTGGTTTTTAAGACGAGATATTAGCGTTTCATCGATCTGGACGTGTAGACCTGGGCCACCGATACCTGTTGGGGTCTGCAAAAGCCACCAGGCGCAAACTTCGCGAAGAAAGTTCTTCCAATCAACAGTGATTGTGTGGCCAATAGATAATTCCTCTGATCAGAATTTGATTTTTGTCAAATTTTTGAACCAGCAATAAATGAATAGAATTACTGTCCTAAACTCCATTCTAGACCACTGCAGCCAAGTTCTCTTTCGAAGACCGATTTCTTGCCGACACTGTCGGCCATTACACCTCCACCTGTCAGAAACAGTTGACATTGTCATTTGCTGGCCATAAACGTTGCTGATGGATCACTCCGTGGCTTTGCAGAAAACGTATTGCCGTCTCCTTGTCATGAATGAGAGTTGAAAGCGTCAGAAAGTTTTCTTAAGGTTTTACTAAGGCCCGAACGGAGAAAAGTTTTGCACAAAATCAGCCTAGATACGGATAAGGAATTGTTTTCATCAAAAATGGGTCAAGGTTGTGTGCGTACATTAACTTGGAGCTGGCAAAAAGCGGGGGGTGGGGCTAAACTTGGGCACATGCACTTTTTGCATTAGTGGCGGGGCTTATGTGGAAAAGTTTCTAGACGTTCATAAGTTTGGCTTGAAGGCCTGAATGTCAGATGTGAATGGGGTGGATACGACTGGCATGACAGCCACTCTCATTCGAATCAGGAAAGAGCTCGCATTGCACAGATATATCGCAGCGGGATGACCAACTGAAGCAATACAAACCCCTGTTTTTCAGACCACGTCTATTTGTTGGGAATGACACAGTTTCGTCTCACTTTGAAGACTGCACCCAACGTGAAGTCTGAATGCTCATTTAGGACACTTGCAGTCGCGTTTTGAGTTAATTGTGGCTGAAAAAGTAATTTTATCGCTTGCCAACGGTTACATGTGCTACCCAGCTACTATAAGCCACTGATCCTGTCCATAACTTGACGTCTAAATTAGGGCTTGTTAAATATGGCGAGAAACGGAGGGGGGGCAAGAGGACCCCTGCCCCGAGAGAGAGGCTCGGATGTGGTCAGTTACAAAGTACATTGGTTATAAATAATCGATATCGGTCTAAGCGGTTCTTATGTCCCCGAGCTCCAGATAACTCATTGGTTTAGGTGCAAACTCGCAGACAGGTAGGTCTGTGCTTCGAACCCAATCCCTGCTCCTTTCTAGGCTTCAGCAATAAGACAATACCTCAGCCTTCCCAACTACATTGGTTGGCATAGCAGCTAAGCACCGAAAGGGTGTCACAGCTGAACGACTTTAATCATCGACATCAGTGCTAAACACCGATGCTTCACTGCCGTAAAAAATCGTTCAGGTGTAGCACCCTTCCGGTGCCTAGCCGCCATGCCACCCGGAGGAAGCACGAGGGCTGGGATAATGCCAGGTTACCCGGACCTAGACAGGGGAAGTCGAGAGCCAGAGGTCGGGTTTGAACCACGGACCTTCCGGTCAGTAGATTTGCGCTCTAACCACTTGAGCGATCTCGCCACCAAAGCGACTATCACTGTCATCTAAATACACTCATTTGCAAACAAATTTGGTTTTATGAGAGGCTCACCTGGAACCCAGTTGAATCTCTCGTTTGTGATGTTTCCAGGTAACTGAATGTGCTGCACGAGGCCGCCTCATGTTTCGGGATATCACGATACATGTATATTCGTTATGCACTACTCATAGGGTTGTTGAAAACTGTTCGACAACCCACGACCAGTTTCGCCCTTCTTGGGGCTCATCAGGTAGGCGCAGTCCCCGGGTTTCCGTCAACCTTTCGCACTAACTGAACCAAAACTGTAAGAAAGTGGAAAGATACACTCATTTGAACACAAGTTCCGTTTTCACTGGAGACTCAGGTGAAATTAAGTTAAATCCCTCGAAAGAAAGAACCGGTCATGGGTTGTTGAATAGTCTTCAGCGACTTTATGAGTAGTGTGTTAAGTCTGTGCAATGTATCGAGATACCTCGAATACCATATAAAGTAAAACATGAGACGGACTGGTGCAACACATTCAGTTGAGTAAGAACATCATAAATGAGAGATTCAGTTTGGTTTTAGTTTCCCTTTGAAACTCAAGTTGGTATCCCTCGAGATCTCTTTTTGATGCCAAAATGTGACTTCTTTGTTTTCTGTCCGAACAAACTTAGGACTAGCAAAGGCACTAGCTGAAACAGTTATCAGCTGCTATGAAACATCCATAAAGTGTCACGTGATCATTCTCGGGTTCGATTCTGGTGTTCAAATCAATATTACAAAGATTTTTGTGCAGATGGCCTCTTCGAAGACGTAAAGTCCCATAAATATGTGTTGAGGACTGGTATATCTGCTGATTCGCCGATCTGTTGTGTCTGGCTATTCCAGTGCCTAGTGCCGAACTAAAGACTCACAGAAGGGAACACAACAACTATATTTCGAACAAGCGAGTGTGAGTGCGCAAGTGCGTGCGAGTGCGACAATACAGCGGTCTCAAATTGGTTGTTGGAGGGACACTGTCTAACTCGGTCCAATGCTGACGCACGCGGACTGACTTTGGTACGAGGCTGCGAAGCGCTGCATATTGCAGGGGCGTTGTCTGACCTTGATCAACGCTGATTCGCACTGTCTGCGTTTGATGCAAGGCTATAAAGCGCCGCATATTGAGGGGGGCGTTGTCTGCCTGGTCAACATCTAGCGGAGCTCAGAGTCTCGGTAGATTTCGGGCACTCAGTGGTTGCTTTCAGGTATCTGGCCTTCCTGAGAGGGACCAAATTCTGTGGGTCATCTCTCCTGTCGGGTACGGGACTACTCTGTTTTACCAGCACTAACAGCCTTCACCTTTCGTTTTCAGCTTACGCGGCAAGGAAAGATTATGCTGGAAGATAGCGTCCAGAAATACGTGAGCATCACGTCGGATGATGCGAATAGTCAACGATTAGCCTACCTAATGAGAAGGGTAAGTCTGAGTCTCCCCTTAATGTTTGTGACTGTACGATTGCTATGATACAGTAGCGAAAACGGAACATTCAGTGCACGTTCGTTTCCCGTAGCCCAACTGAAATCGGTCACGTTGCATCCTGTCTTATACACACTTGTAAACGTTTGGTGATTCGTTGGCAGAACTGATGGGGGCACGGTAGAGTAGAACTGCGTCACAACATAACGACACGTCAATGCACAAGTCAAGCCACAAGTCAGCGAACAGAACAGCGGGAGTCGATGCTGAGCTACCAAAGTTCGTCCACTCCAACTTGACACGTGAGTGTTGAAGTGAGTGTCAGTCGAGAAGCCAAATTCTCATGAGTAATTTTCAGGTCTGATTGAGAACACATTACTGATATCCCCATTATCACGGTCCACTCACAGTAACGTGCTAACCATGAACACCTTTACGTGTGCCAAAATGACTCAGCTTGAGATCGGAATTACTACTCAAATTTGAAGGGAATTAGTGTTCATCCCGACCAAATAGACAGGGAATTTCGCTCAGTTCAGTGTCACACGGCCCTGTTTGACTGACATGCAGTCCGAAACATGAACACTGCTCTGGACCAATAGACTGCCAGGGTAATTGTGAGCTACAAACAGCCGATAGGATTGCAGTCAGACGCAAACGGGCTCAGAAGACGAAGGCGACTTCCAAATGAATGGTCATCAATGAGTAACCACGTGATGTGGTCTCCGTAACTGAACGATGAGTGGGGCTGTGCCGTGTCTAAGTCAGAGCTGATCACACTACTGAGTAGCTGTTCGTGACCGAAAGGTCGCAGGTTCGAAACTCTCAGATAAATCAGTCTATTCAGCGGAAATTCTGGGGAGGAAAAACTTTGGACAGTTCACAGTTTCTCCTATGGGTGTAACGGGGATACTACTGATGGGGGAGGCATGCGAGTAGTATGTTTTCTTCTTGCAAATGGACCTGATAAGCCTTGCTGAAAAATTAACCCCCGCCACCCAAAAAAGATTGGAAAAAAGAGGATATGAAGTTTGACTTTTAGTTTTTATTGAAGAGGATGAAAGTGGGACATGTCATTATTAATCTGCATGAAAAGGTCCAGTTTTCGGTACCTTTGCCTCCAAACGAACACACACAGGTAAGCTGTCTACTAAAGATCAGTGTGTACCGCATTGGCGTTTATTCTGCATCTTGTAGACGTGCCAAAGAGATTCGATGGTTTGTGTGTGAGCTCCAGTCGTTGGGTGCACAAAGTTTTCGGTATGAATAACCGTTTCATGAGTATAATTAATGTCAATCACCGTTTCAATTCCTTGGTATGATGCCCACGTATCGGAGATGATGATTGAGCCGGGAGCGATGCAGGCCTGGATTGTGTCCATCAAAGTGGCCGCAGTTCGATCTGGCACTGCACACCTGAACACCTCTTTAGTTTCCCGGCAGATCCCTTATCGAATACCGATTTTTCGCCGACGCTGTTGGGCATTACACTTTAACCTGTCAGAAACGGTTGAAAGTGTCATTTGGTGGCCATAAACGTTGGGATAAACGTTGTCGATGATCACTCCGTGGCTTTGCAAAAAACATATTGCCGTCTCATTGTGATGAACGAGAGTTGAAAGCGTTAGAAAGTTCATTTAAGGTGTTACGTCCGAACGGAGAAAATGTTTGCACAAAATGAGCCTAGATGCGGATAAGGAATTGTTTTCATCAAAAATAGGTCAAGGTTGTGTGCACAGATCAAATTGGAGCTGGCAAAAAGTGGGGGGTTTTAACTTTTCGCACATTCACTTTTCGCATTCGTAGCGATGCTTATCTGGAAAAGAACCCTGGACAAGTTTCTTCGAGTCAGATCCGACAATTTTGAATATCTTTTATGATCAGTAAGCTCATCACTAGCCAAGCACCTATGTAACTACAAGGAACTGTTCCAATAGTATAATCCAATTGGGGAGAGGCGTTTTCCCAGATCAATATTCTTGAATTTGTTGCAACAGAATCAAGAAATTGGGCATTGCGCGCGACAAGATTTTTGGAGGCTGAATGTAGGAATAAAACCAAAACTAGGATGCTATCCTCTGAAAGGAAACTGCTGGGAATCAGCTCATCGGGCCAAAAATTCTAACTACCCCCCCCCACTCGTGGTAAGAAATTGACACCTTCCGAGGTGACTGAACCCTAGTTTGTCGCCATACTTTCCCTCGTGTTTCAGATGGGCCCAGAGTAGTATACAAGTGGATATGGGTTTGATATGACGTCCGCATTCATTCTGATCTGGATCATGAATTCTGAGCAGTATTCAAAACTTGATTTTTCTATACTTAGATATGAATAATTCGCTTCGAAAATTAGGGACTTCCTGAAGATAGCGTCCAGTTTTTTTTGTAAATTTATGACTGGTTACAAACCGGCAGTCATCTAATCAGATTTTAATCTGGCGGTGTCAGTATCTAACACATCTGCCATGCTTCAACCTCACGTGGCAGTCTCGAGATACGCACAGCGAATGGTGGACCTCTCAGGCCTATCTCCAGAGGCTGGTTCTTTTGTGTATCTCCCATAGAAATTGGGAGGATTCTGTTGCCCACGCATTCCTCTTACGTGGATTAGTGTGAGCCCAAGTCACCCTGTTGGGCAGTGATGACCGAATATGAATTATTTTTATGGTTTATTCATAGCCACACCACTCTCATTTGAACGGCCGTGTTCCTGTTCTGGCGTGATTATTCCGGTGAGTCCACACCAAACGGGGGAAGCACTGGACTCGAGTTTCGCTCTTATGAGAGCTCATCAGCAGTGCATATTTAATGGCCGTGCCGGGACTGGAACCCCGGACATGGGACATGCGAGGCGAGCGTGTAACCACTACTCCACTAACGCATGTTGGACGCATCTGAATTTTCACGTCTGAACAGGCGAATGTGTTCACACTTGAACGATGTGATTGGTGTGCCCGACTCATCGAACGACGACCCAGTAACTGTCCTGTTTGTGACGATCGATTGACCCGCCAGTCAGGACTTCCCAGTTAGGCAGCGTGGCACACGCTTGAAACCCACTGGACACATTTTTGGTTGCAATTTAGGAGTTTGGCGGGATAGGTATTTTTGTTCATGGTTTGGTTTACTTTCTTTTCTTTCCCCTTCATATAGCTTGAATGTTGTGGAGTGAAGAACGGTGAAGACTTCGTGAATTCAACCTCATTCCAACGGGCTGTCCAATGGCAAGGGACGGCTTACAGTAAGCTCTGATGGATTTGTGTATGGAATATATAATACTCCTGAGTAACTTAAATTATCCACCCCAAATCATGACCAACACTGGTCTTGCTCGTCACAATTGGTCTGCAGGTTTCCATACTCTGTGCATCTAATGTCTTGTACACTCTATAAGGCTTGACCTCAAACTCACCTCAAACTTCATCGAGTTTTTTGAGCACTAATAGAACCTGATTGACTATTCGGGATTCCAGATCGGTGTGAAAAATAGTGGATGGAAAGATGCTTCTTTTTCTTGTAGTCACTCGAGTTAATCTAATCTAGGAACCACAATCATCTGTTGTTTTTTTACGCAAAAATGAGTCAGTTGAGGTGAATGAAATCTACAGAACTGTGGAGCAACCACAATCGTTGTTTTTTTACGCAAAAATGAGTCAGTTGAGGTGAATGAAATCTACAGAACTGTGGAGCTCGAACCCATGTGCAGGAAGCAAAGGGACGTATCTGAAGCAGCGCCCAAAACACTTCATAAAGCTATCAGGTATTCAAGGAACAGACGGCTAGTATGTTGTTCAACAGTTTTCAGTAGACACAATTTTCAAGTACAACTTTAACAGTTAGTAAGGTTTAAATGAACTCGTGTACTGGTCATGGGTTCGAGCCACGCAACGAACTAACTGAATCATCCATGTTCCTTGCTGTAACCTCACTCCCACTCGTTACAGTGTCCAGCAAGCAATAGACGTGATCAGTAAAGTCATTGTAGCGGCTTAATTCGAGAAATCTGGAATTGGGAAACAAGGGGCTTCCTTCTTTCAAACAAAAATGGTGTGCAAATGAAAGTAGTTCTGCAACATATTTCCGCTTTTTTTTACTGAGAAAAGGGCTATAAATATTGATGTGGTTGGTCACTACTGTTTACAAAATCGATCAGAATTCTGAACATTCTCAGTTAGGCCTGGTCCTTGAATCTCAGTTAACCTTGTTTCCAAACTGAACACCAAAGTGTACCTGTGTTTGCTGATTTCGTCGGTGTGATCATGAGACTCTGCCGAAATCCACCTGAACTTTTTGAGTAATGGGGTTTTAGTTCGCCGAAATCGGTAGTGGACCAATAGGCGCTACACCGCTGTTTCATCCTTGGTGGGAGTCATCAGCAGTGCACGTATCACGAGTTCCTAGGGCGAATAGACCATTTGACCTCATTTTAGAAGCTGAAAAGTGTTTACGAATAGCAGATCAGCGAGGTGAATGACTAGCACTCACTCACACAGGATATAGAGGCACTCATCCTTGAATCAAAAAGTTCGCATCACGTGGTCACGTGCTAACTGGTTCCCCCAGTGATGACTCCTCGGATGATCTGCAGGAGCTTGTTAGCGTAGACTACGCTGAGCTGCATGATGAAGCCCCGGTTGAAATTTCCATGCTACTAATATTGCCCCTCACGAAGAGACCGGACCTTACCGTGATGTGACGGCTTGCGCACCTCATCGACCCATTGAACTATACTGGGAGATGCTCCCGCGACACTCAGAGGGCCTCGTATACCAGGTTGGTCAATGGCTAGAGGCCTGACAGACACAGTCTCCTGGTTGTGGGTTGGAACATGTGTGGCGACTTGTTCCGTAGAACTGGTAATGCATTTCCACTTCCCGCCAAACACCGCTGCCTTGCGGTAAGGCTTTTGAGCCGAAGGCTTTGATTGAGGACCCTAATCGTCCTCCTGTCTAGGTGTGGGCACCCTGACAGTATTCCAGCTCACGTACACCCCTGAACTGCATGGTTGTACGGCAGTGAAGCATCGGTGTTGAACACCGATGTCATGCTGATGATTACTAATTTGGTGCAGTAGTAAATTGGATTCAGTTAAAGAATAATACAGATATGTCCACTGTTGTTTAACAATGCATGCACAGCGGTAAGGTTTGTGAGTATTTCCGTGGGTTTGTTGCCGAACGGCATATGGAAGGGGGCCTCAGAGGCCCCTGAATAAAAGCACTTGGAATATAGAATAATCCACTAATTTGAACATGTAAACCAGGCGTTTCCAGAAAGTTCCTTCAAAGCACACGTTGAAGATCCTCTGGTAGACTGGAAAGAAGGTGAAGTCTCATGGAAATGAGAGAGTGTTGTTCAGTGATGAGGAGAATAGTTATCTGGACACACAGAAGTCACTAGTCCTTGACTGAGTGTTTGAACTCCTCTCAGTGAGGAGTCTTTTGGTTGCCTGTATGAGTGACTCATGTGGCGCACCATGTTGTGAACCACAGTCTCCTCAATGCCTTCTTATTACGGTGAGCCCCAGTCTGAATTGCCGCTTGATCACCTGGTGCGCTTGACCAAACCAGAAAATCAATGAACGTGCGAACCGGCTGCTCTATTGATCACTGTCGCGTACAAGTGGGTCAAAAGAAACAGTGATACTAAGAATACGACTCATCTGTCAAGGACGAATGAAGAACAACCAATGAAATCTGTCTCGACGAAAGCGGTTATTCCATTGGCTGTTATGAAGTCCCGTTACTTTCGCAGCTGGTTCTTCTAATGCACCACTTCTTTCTGATTTGCAACCGATAAGGTTTCGCTTTTTATCCTCTCGACCTAGTAAGCTATTGATAAACTCGAGGACTTCGCTCACCTGATGAGCCCCAAGAAGGGCGAAACTGATCGTAGGCACTCTTCGAATTTTCAGCAACCTTATAAGTAGTGCATTACAAATATATATGTACATTTATAAACCTGTCTGCCTGGTGGAAATAGAGCATCGCTGGCAACCACTGTGTTCTGACTGAATAACGTTTGGTTCAGTACAACCCAAAGCTCACTTCTTTTGTTTTGATTACTTATTTTAAGGCCTGTTTTATCCCCACAAAATGTACACAAGCTATTCACGTTTCTTGTACATCCGGTGCGATTGCCTGCTTAGAGTAGTTCTCTGCTCAGATGAGAAAGTTCCAGAAGCGTATTCTCAGCTGAACGAGGAATTTTCTCCAAACATATTTTGAAGTGACCTTCGCAGATGTAGGTCACAACAAGGCCACAACAACAGAAATGTTTGTTACAGATGGAAGTAAAAGCATACAGTGCAGTTTGACATTGGGTTATTGAATTTTGTTCACATGTACTGGGTGGACGGTAATCAGTCGGACAATTTCAAAGCATCTGTTTATGCAGGTGAAGCTGACAGGGCTAGAACAACAAATTATGGTCTGTAAAACGGCCTAGCAAATGATTTTCCACACAAAAGATCTTGGTAGATTAGTGCGATCACTGTGGACCTTCTTGTCTTCACGCAGATATCACAAGTACCACAGGTGTAAGTAGATTGATACTGGCATATATAGACGGTTAGTTCAGGAAGGAAGGAATATGCGTATCTCGGGTAAATTCGTTACTAATCGATCAGGTGACCGTTGATGTGTTCCCCAAGGAAGCTTGTTGCCAAGTTCGGCGAGCAGATCGAAGACCACCTGATCAAGTACTTATTCAATTATTTATTTTAACACAGGTCAACTGGCAAAGATCGTGTGTGGTTTAATGACATAGAAGAAGCTCTTAAATGCTCTGTTTATTTTCCGGCCTAAACTTTTGGTCGCTTCATCGCCCCGAACGATGGTACAGTGATACATTCTTACTGATAGGTTTTTCAGTATTCGGCCTCCTCGAACAGCTGAACTGTTCGTTCAAGTGTCGAGGCAATGCAATATATAACGAATGCTATAGTGTGGAGTTATTCCTATGCGACTCAGATTTCATCTAGCGAGTCACAGCTGTGATTACTTTTCTGAGCGCCATCTCTCTCTAGAGAACCACAGAAACCCAGTAGATCAGCCTGCAATTGCCTGAACCTACATGAACAAACTATGATGGCTACTTATTTTTCAATAGTATTCAATATTTTATAGTTCATGCTCTGATTGGTGCAGAGTGCACGGGACGCGCTATGTGCAACCAATCACATTTGCCCCACCGGACCGCTGTTCATCCAATGGGATCGACAAAGCTATTGTTGTGAAATGATGAACGGTCGTGCAACTCCTTAGTGGTACTTAGCCTCTAGTTCCTCCCACTATGGTACACCGAACGACACGGTAGCTTCAGACAGTCCTTCATAGGGACAAAGAAAGATTACTACAACTGTATTCATAGGGTGATCACGGAATGTTCCACAAGGTCGAACTAAAATCCCCGTGAGGGGGCGAGAAGCGTCGAGCTAAAAATGCTCGATCCAGATTGGCTAGGATCCTGACCAATCAGGGCATTCCTTCGTTTAGTACGTAGTCCGCACGTGACACATCCGTCCAATTGACGTACTGTTCGGTTATGAGGGGCGGCTTGCCTCCGGACAGCTCCCTCTGACAAAGCCATTCAACAGCCCGGGGCTTCGAACTCAACCGTGGCGACCCATGGAGGTGTTGTCGCATGTCGGCCGTCCCTGGGGCTGTGGGCATACCGGTTTGGGATCTGGTACCCTCCACTTCGGAAGTATGTCACAAATGTTCGTTAACCCATGCGACGTGGTGCCTTATGGTCCCATTTGTGCCTCGTGCTTGACATATTATGCGACCCTGCGTCCACCGTGGAGAGCATTCTCCATATCCTCGAATCATTATCTGGCCTCTGCGTGACTGTTTTCGCGTGCCTCCTGACGACCCTCCTTTCTTGGCTATCCTGATATCCCAGATCCGGAACGATCTGGGACTGTAAATTGGAGGGTTCGGACCGCGGGTATAACGTTTCAGGCCGCTGGCAGGATTCACCAGAATGGACTGAAGTGAGAGAGTTACCACAAAAGTGTTAACGCTATTGGTTTTTCCACCTGTCAGCGTTGAGGACCACAAGATGGTGAGTAGATTTACCCCTTATATCGGAGGGAATAGGTTACGATCTACTCGTGACAGAGAGAACAAACACTTAGCTCCACGTCCGAAGGTCGAACAGCAGATGGATGTTTTCATCCATTCTGAGGTGTGCCATGATTATAATAAACGAGGAAATAATTCAGGGTGCGATTCCTGGCCCGTTTAAACCAGCACAATTCCCGAAAGACCAAACGAAGCTGGTCTCATAAGTTTAGTGGTCTAGTTGAAGGGGGGGGGCAGATTATTGGAGTTTAAGCTTGGATGGCGTACCCTGCAAAAGAGGACTTCAATCTACCCCATTCGCTTGTAGTTTCTCCGTGCATGGTTCACCGACATCGGATAGGAAATAGCCTGTTCCAGTTGGAATTTTACATGAATCCAATACGCGTGATCTCCCCACATGATGACCGTTCAAATGGAACTGCCTACTTTGCAAAAAGCACCGTCAGACGACGAGGCGAAATTCTGCGAGCCGTTAGACAGACCCATCAAGCTAATTGTTTAACCCGAAATTCCACCACAGTGGCCCGCGTTGCCCCGTCTGTCTTCACTGGTCAGCTACACAAATCCCATCGATATGCCAACTATCCCGCATAGATTTGTTCGATGAATTGTGCTCACTACGCATTCTCAAGTTGAAAGTCGCTAGGTGAGCTACCCGTGAATCGGGGACACTACTGATGAGACACGCGAGTAGTATGTGGTTTCTCGTAACTCCGCCTCGCGTCCAATGGAAGGTGGGGTTCAGTACGGAACTTGTGGAGCTGCTTTGCAGCATTCATTTACAACTGCGTGTTGGTCAATGAATATCCACGACAGCTGGGGATGTTCAGTTTTTAAAAATAAAGTACATATGAAGCGTTTACTTTCCTGTCCACTAGTTCGTAACGTTTAGTTGATGTTTTCTAACAAACTACTCCGCGGCAAAAAGCTTACCTCCTTACACCGTAGGGACATGAGAGTCTCCAATAGCTTCCTCCCAGGAGATGGATGATTAGCCACAGTTCCTGCTCTGTTTGACCTCATTTTTTCTGTTTTCTTCCAACTTTCTCCACAGCCTTAATGTATCCGATTCCTTGCTGCAAATTCGTGTTCTACAACCAACCACAAGGCAACTGTC
This sequence comes from Opisthorchis viverrini, assembly GCF_000715545.1. NCBI lineage: Eukaryota > Metazoa > Platyhelminthes > Trematoda > Opisthorchiida > Opisthorchiidae > Opisthorchis > Opisthorchis viverrini. The sequence continues at coordinate 387,828 of NW_008751865.1, forward strand.
CCAGCGTTTTCGATCCTCTCAATAGCAGTATTGCTTATGGCTGTTGGGAAGCTCTGATGAAGGTCGCAGTCGGTGTACTTTGGGGGTCCATCATTCTTCTCGTTCTCATGGTAAGTTCGGACCATAAAATATTACTTGAATGAAGATGACTCACGTATGGGCAGAAATAATCTGTCTCTCCTACAGATTTTCATCTGATTCTAGCGACTATTTAGTTATCAACAGTTGCTCGGCACATATTTCCCCTTTGGTTGAACAGCAATGGTTGCTTTGAAACATCTCACCATTTTGTTTTATACCGCCTTCAAAATCAGGTATAATAGTCTCTATCAGCCTCACAGGTTCTTTTCCTGTCTCTAAATTAATCATAGTAAGTGCTCAGATGTCAACATTTTTATCCCGCTTTCTAACTACTTACGTTAGACGAAGTAACATCTTAGGGCCCAATATTCCTAATGTGCTTAGCTGCTCGGAGCTCAAAAGAATAGGCATCCGTAAGGATGCTTCTCAACTGTGAAAGGATATTCACCCGAATAAGCTGTCGAATAAAGCATTGATGAGGAGAGTTCAGCTTTTTCTTCGCTCTCAAGCCGCATGTAATTTGCGAAATATCGTAATAGATTCGTATGTTCGAGGGGAACACTGAAATCCCTGAGGTAAACTGAAAACGAGATCTCCGTCAACGTTTTATTCTCTGAGGTTTCAAGTTATCAGTCATTGTCCTAGATTACCCAGGAATAATTTGCCAGTGGACCCTACCCATGAATCAAGTCGTCCCTTAGTTGTGTGACATCATGGTGATAGCAACAACTTCTCTCCCAAGACAAAAGCAACGGGTTGACGTACTTGTATATGATTCGTTCACTGTACGGCTGCTGATTGGAGCAAACATGCGCCTGCTGTGGCCTTCAGGCCTAAAGAACCAATAGGAGGTCAGATACCCCTCAGCCAATAGGAAATAGGCTGGCATAGCGCAACATTGGTGCTGTGGATCATAGTGTTTGCCGTGTCGTGGGACAGTGAGCGACTGTTGAAATAATGAGTCAAATAACTCTCCCCACCCATACATTTGCTGAATCTATGACCCGGTTACAATGGTACGCACAAGTCACCGTAACGTCAATGTAGTAAAATGACTTTCTTTTCTTGTAGAGCTAGGTCAGGTAATGAAATGTGGGATTAGCGATAACATGACTAATCACATTCGGACAGAAGTTTCACACCTAATGAACCAGAATCGCACACACACACACCCTGGAAGTTTAACCGAGATTTTCTGGAGCTTTTCTCGGGTGGACAAATGAAGAATGCTTGTATGTAGGGAAGTTTTCTTGTTGAGATTTCCAAACCCACCCTCCTTCATTACAGTGACGCTCCAGGACATATCAGTTCGGCTGTTTGCTTTGGTGGAGTGTATGCATGACTTGAAGGCTATCAGATCAGGCTCCTAGATCAGGTACACACAATACCTGGTACATTTTACCATTATTTTTTCCGTCCTCCTTTAGGTCTCATTGGAATGCGTCACCATTTCCATGTTATTGATGACCAAAGACTGGTAAATGCCCTGCAAATGTTGTCCGGGATTTGCTGTTGACTCACTCCGCTCCCCTCATCAAACTCCTCGGTGTCCCTGTTTTTGGAAAGAATTTTGTGTGATACGTCTTTTCAGGTTGGTTTTAGATCAAATATTAAAAAACTATCCAGAGAACTGTTCTGTTTGTTTCATACCTCCTGCCGCGCCATTGATTACGTTTCATTAAAGTACATCTTTACGAGGGCCTGTGGGATTCTCGTTGGAACTCAGCTTTACCCGAGGTAGGCACTCTCCAAATCGTCAGTGGGAGGTCTTTCAAGGCCACTGCGTGCGAAGATCTCACTAGTTCTGGATCCTGAGTCATTACCCTCCAAGTCCACATCGTGTCATCTTCATATTTCCATCCGGTCCCCCCTCAAAAGGCTTCAGAACACAAAAACCCAAGTCAGGCGGCAAAAGCGAGCACTCTTAGACTACCAAAGGGGGGTTGGTATTGCGCAACACACTTTTGAAGGAAGGATTATCTGACTGCAAACATCGACCAGGACTTTTGCAGGGGTGGGAAAGTTGGTCGTTCATGGTGGTATGCACAGGAAAAGGATGCAAAGATTGCAAATGATTCAGACGTTGACTAGAGTTGTGCACCGATATACTACAGTGCGACACATGTAACCACGTCGCAACCTCCACTGAGTGCTAAGGCAGTTGCGACCCAACGCATTGGCGCCCCCGCTGTGTGCGTCACAAACAGTCTTCAGTGGTCACGTATGCGATAATTTACAGAGCACTCATCCACAACGAGTTGTTTTTCCCTAAACCAGGCTATCTATCGCTCATAAGATGTGGTGGTGTCGAGACCGCGTACCTCTCTTTTGATAACACAACCGCCAAGAGGATTTTTACACGTCTGGATGAACTGAGAAACAAATACTGAATGTCTCATAAAATACGCAAAATCTGATTGGGTGAACAAACGTAGCCAATCAAGGAAAGGATAACAAAAGTATTACTATTGGTAGCCACATAAGGAAGGTTTTGTAAACAAGTGTTGACATTTTTTCTGTTTACCACAGATGTCAGTAGGCGCACTGAAATTGTGAAACTCTATTATTCCATTGGTGAAGGCGCCACCGCTGCACTTCCTGGTTACAAAGCCAAACATGGTATCATCAGAGATCCTTTCACCGTGTCGACCATTACATGCTTGATTGCGAAATTTGAGTCCATTGGATGTGTACTGGATTTTTCTGAAAAAGGGAGAAAGTCTGTGAGTGATGTGAGAGCGCCCATTGTACAGAATGCCGTCGAGCAACCTCAGTCCCAGAGCATCTTCGTCAATAACTCAGGTGTCTCAGTTGACCGGCATTCACTGTGCCAACGTGCATCGTATTATGAGACGCCACCTCCATGTACTTCCACATAAAAAATGACGCATATCTGAATTGGTGTTGAAGTTTTAACATAGGTATTATTTTTTGCGTCTATTATGAGACACCCTGTAGAGAGGTTTTCAAATATGGTAATCCACCTAGGGTAGGAGCTATCGATTTGGGCTCGAGTTCAAGGTTAATTCACAGCGCACCACTAGGCGTGATGCGCATAACTGGAAACCGGATTTGTTTTTCATTTGAGGACAACAGCCGAGTTTAGTTCAACTGCCTGGAAACGTTCCAAATGAGAGATTCAGCTGGATTCGTGGGTGGGTCTCCCATCATATCCAAACTGATATAAAAATGAGTGTAGTTCGTTAACGTTCTAAATCGTTTCTTCTTAGGAAAAGAAACAGGTTGTATAAAGAGAGCGACCACGTTCTCCTGGCTAGATGTGATATTTCAGCTACGTCTGGCGCTCGCTGGTGGAGTACTGGAACCTCTGATGTCCAGAGTCCAAATCCCGGAACGAAAAACGATATACGGGGTGTCTTTTAATACACGCAAAAATAATAATAATGGTAAAAGTTGAACGCCTACTTAAACAATAATTATTTTTCGTGCGAACATACATGCATTACGGAAGTTTACTGGAAACAAAATGACATTACAAAAATATTAAAAAAAACCGTTATTTCTATAACAAGTTGGAGGCGGTATGAGATGTGAGACACAGCATGTTTAACTTCTTCAAGCGTCACTCGTGTACACTCCTCTTAAATTCTCGCTCTTAACTCCACCAAATTCTTAGGTTTATTTTCATGATATACGCAAGTTTTGATCAAGCCCCAAAACCAACAAACCAGAAGTGTAAGATTAGGTAACTTTGCGGGACAAAAGTTTGGAAATCCACTAGCAACGACTCTCTCATCAGAAAATTGCTCTCGGAGGTAAGTTCTCACTTGGGTTGAGTAGTGGGGTGGAGCGCCATCTTGTTGAAAGACGGTCGATGCTTGGGTTGCGGAATAACATGCGTCTGCAGCATATGGAGGCAACTCTCGCCGGAAACGGCAGCATCAAAGAAAAAAGGACACAGGAGGCACTTTAAGGAGAATCCCATCCACAGAGATGGAGGGAATGGAGATTATGGGCGAAGTACTCGTGAAGAGCTTCACGGGACCATATTACGCAATTGTGCCTGTTGATTATGCCATCCACAGAAAAATTTACTTCATCGCTGCATAAAATGTTGGGAACGATTTCTTCATTGTCCAGCAGCCGGTTAGCGAAGTGGACACGTTGCTCCTTATCTTCTTCGTGATGTTTTGTAATAAAGTTGCTCGACGGCATTCTGTACAATGGGCACTCTTCCATCACTCAGAGGCTTTCTCCCTTTTGCCAGGAAAATCCAATAAAGATCCAGTGGACTCAAATTTTGCAATCAACCGTGTAATGGTCGATATGGTGAAAGGATCTTTGATGAGACCATGTTTGGTTTTGTAACCACGAAGTGCAGCAGTGGCGCTTTCACCAATGGAATAATAGAGTTTCACAATTTCAGTGCGCGTACTGACATCCCTCGCAAAAAGAAAAAAATGTCAACACTTGCATACAAATCCTCCTATATGCGGCTACTAATAATGGAAAACTTTGTTATCTTTCTTCTGACTGGCTACGTTTACTTACCCAATCAAAGTTCGCGTCTCTTATGAGACGCCCTGCATACTGCCGATGAGGGCCAGTCGTATGGACTCTCCTTAATGACTGCACATGAAAAAAGACTGAGAGTGATTAGAATGTGAATCCCGTTGTGACATCGAAAAGACTGATTACCGAGTTCTTCAAGACCCTAGGTGTTATTCACCACCAACGAGAACACAGACAGTTGGACTAACCTGCGTGAATTATAAATTTTGGTTTGGAAAAGTACAAAACTCAAAAAGGTGTGGATTCGAGCTAAACAAGACAAGTGGACAAAAGATTGTTTACAAAAACCAATCAAAACGCAACCGATTCTGATTGGGCAATCGCGTGTGCGTTATTTCTAGAGACATTTCAGTTTCTCTTGGGCTTGATACAGGCCATCAAATTCATATCTTCTGGTCTGTAGAACACCTTGTTGATCTTATATACCCATCCGTCGCTGAGTTGATACGCATCTTCAGCAGGGGCGATGACTGAGAATTGATCAAAGAATCTGACGGTCAATTCTGAAACAAAGGTCGAAGAAGAACTTGGTCAGTCCAGTTTGGGGTTCCAATAAACTGACATTTTGCGACGAATGGAGTGCGGTATGTTCAGTGGAGTAAAATTATTATGTATTGTGCTGTGATAGGTAATCTACCGATAAGATACACAAAATGCTTGAACGATGGAGGCCAGGCTCAAAGGTCACATGGCCGTCGTTCAATCAGGACAGGGTATCAGCCAGCCAATAGGACCGCCCGACCGAACTACCAATCGTGATCGAAGGTCAACCCTGGATTGCACACACGCAACACCACTCAAAGCACAACCAATGACCTATCGCTGCGCTCTACCACGCTCCCTAACAATGCGCTGATTAGACCATCTCGATTGGTGATGAAATGTTTGCAATCATGTCGCCCAGCCGAGCAAACAGACCGACAAATTAAGCTGTATCATGCATGCAGTGTCTTAGGGTACACGTAAATGAATAATATTCTGCCATAGGAAACTAACCGAGAGTTTAAACTAATCAGCTGACAAATCATTCAGTCAGGAGGCTAATCAATCGATGGATTAATCGATGAAACATTGAGTTATACTGTGAGACGATTAATCAGTCAATCTTTCACTCACTCATTTGGGTGATAACTTACTCGGACCACTAGTTAATCAATCGATTGAGGAACCGATAGATTCAAGTCTGGGATGACTTAAGTCAGACCTCTCGAAGGAACGGATCCAATACTAATCGGGTCTACTCGGGACCAGCTCGAGCTGTACGGAGAACGAGTAATTGCGTAACCAGAAAATATGCGTAGAAGGAAAGCCGTCCACCGAAATTCACGAGCCGGTGTTTTATCCTGACCATTCAGCTGTTCTGTGAACCACTGGGTCATACACTGACAGAATTATGACGTTCAGTTGAAACTCCTGTGACACAGTTGAAACAGGGGTTCCTAAAAGTTGTTCTCTATTAGGGCCATTTATGAATATTTAGCTTTCATCCACATACTACTGGCATCAGTAGCAATATTGACCATCTCGCCGAGAGAAAATGTGTACTTTAAAATCAAAACCTTCACTTCACTGCAAACCAAACAAATTCTTCGATCACTTGTTCTATCCAAGGTTACTGTGACCTTGCTTTCCATGTTACGTGACCAAGTGACGATAGACCAGCATTTTACGCAACAAAATTGTCAGGAACTTCAGATTATTTAAAATTACCACAAAATGCTCGGAACTGTCTGGGAACCAGCAATGTGACTGAAATTGCTTCAGGAAAGTCGCCGAATTTTCGGGCCGAGAAAGTCCAAGTAAGTTCAAGCAATCAGTCATCGATGATTGACGATGTTTAAACACCTGAGAAGCGATGCCCAGTGGTTGTCACCAGCTAGTCCTTTGGGACTTTGGTGAGTGAATCACTGTCTCGTTATTCAAATACCGTGTTCTAATAAGGTATGAGGACGTCACACTAAAATTTGTAGACTTTCTGGTCATCTGGGTGAGCGAAGATTGGGTATAAACAGGCGTTTGCACGTCAACCGAATTTGGGCATTTCCAGGCGATCACAGTGAACACTGGTGAATACACGGCAAAACCGTTGGTGGGCTGTCGAATAGTTCTTAGTAAACTAACGGTTTGTCCCTGAATCTCAAGGGGCGTGTGTATCAAGCTACAGTGCGGGCTGTTTCGTTTTACGGTTGTGAGACTTGGCCTATTCGAGCAGCGTAACTGAGACGTCTTCAGGTGTCCGACAATCGTTGCCTCAGAACCATAGCTCGTGTGGGTTGATGTGGGCGAATCCGTAACCAGGAAGTTAGAAAGCGTGTTTTCGGTTGTGCAACGGGTACCTCCACCAGAAGCTGCGTTGGTTGGGACATGTGTCACGTATGCCGAACCATCTTTTGCCGAAAAGAGTGCTGTTTTCCATACGCAATTCAGAGTAGCGTAAACAGAGAGGTGGGAAACCCTTGACTTGGCAGAGGAGTATGAAGGAGATCACGAAACGCTTGGGTGCTGTCGGTGCTACTCGCGTTCCAGGATGGGGACCGCGTGATCTTTCAGATCGCCTGAGTGGATGTCTGGAGGTGTAGACACCTCGGAATGATTGTGTTAGGCTAGCACTAAGTCGCTTCTCCGTCCACCTTTACTCTTTTCTTTACAATAAGGCTTTCTAATGAATCATGGTTGTACGGCAGTGAACCATCGGTGTTGAACACTGATGTCATGCTATCGATGATGATGATGATGTTGTTGATGATGAGGAAACTAACGGATAGTCTGTTACGTCTATGTAATGTGTTGTGATATCTTGAAAACCGTAGAACTTGAAGCGGCCTGGTGCAACACATTCAGTTGCTTGGAAACATCATAAACGAGAGATTCAGTCGGGTTCCATGCGAGTCTCTTGTAAAAACCAAACTGGTATGCAAATGCGTGCATACGTTGAACAAGAATGTGTTCTTTAAAAACCAGTAGTCCGCAATTTGAAATACCTTATTGTTCCTACCAGGTCAATTCTACGCACGCGCTGGAGTTTCGGGCGCTTAAACTGATCGGCTCAATTCAGCGGCCTAACTATTGACTTCGTATCTTTCTCAAGACCATATTCAAGAATGCCAGGTTGCAAACCCATGCGTTTTCATTCATATAGTATTGTGGCCTTCATGGGAAAGGAAACGCCAGAACTATGACACGTGAGGCATGTCGACCTCTTATCAGAACTGTACTTTGCTCATAAATGACTTAATTCGAAAAGTGCACCTTGTCTAACGCAGGCCTTCAGCGGAGCAGTCATGTGACTCACAACGTGGGATTGGAGCCTGAACATTCAGACTATGGTAGTTGGTTTGTTCGCTTAGCTGGGCAAACATTTCATCACCAATCGCGGTGACATCATCAGTACACTGTTACCGAGCGTACCGATGGGTTGGTGGTCAGTGTGAGTTTTTGACGAAATATGTCCCCTGATTTCCTTCAGTTGTTTCAACTGATTGCTGGACCTCTTTTTGGCCATATTATAAAGCCTCTCAACATGTAATACATCCAGTTTATCCCATGTCGACTAGAGTTTGCTGACTGGTTGTGCATAACTGTCGACCTTCAATCGTGATTGGTCGTTCGGTTCTGCAATTCTACTGGATGGCTTATTCGCCTGTGTTCTGACTGGCTGGCATCCATCTGACCACGATTCTGTCTTTGTTCACTGTGGTCCATTTGTTGGCTTCCCCAACCTTGATATCCCAATGTTTCACGTTGTGTTCTGCGGCGTCCTCTGAGAGGCAATTCACAAATGGAAGGCGCTTCAAAGTTACTCTCCCACAGCTGGCGGCTTCTGATGTTGGTCTCTTAGAAAGAAAACAGCTATGATATGGTTCGATAAAACTTGGTTTTAGGGGTCCGCAAGTAAGATATGGTTGAAAAGGCATGATTACAGGTGGCTTACTTGTTTTGTCAATGGGCACAGAAATGTTTAGTCGTTCTCGGGAGAATGCGAAATTGGCCGTTGGTGCTCCATAATACCCGGCTGGCAAGTCGGCAAAGAGTGTGAGGAGAGGGAAGGTGATTCTTTGAAAGATCTGCGTAGAAAGACGAAATAAGCGACCGGTTTGTTCGCACATAAAGAAAACTGAGCGGAGACCCCCACTCACAAGAGAACTACCCAGAACGGCACTGGAAGTTGTTGAACACTATACGTAACTTTCCGGTTGTGTTAGCTCTGAATAGAGCCTGAATATCACTCAACTGAGTAATTCCTCGTCATTTGACTGACTGTTATGGCGTACGTGAACCTGTAAGGCGGTGGAGCGACAGCGGACTAAGAATAGTCGCTATTTCAGAGTTCAGACCATCAGATGTCATTGTCACATGTGCCAGAGCTTAACAACCTGATTGGGTCATGTAAATCATGAGACCGTTTTTTGCACGCGTACAACGAATAACCGACCAGTTTAGAAACATTCTTCGCTCTTACGTAGCGTCTAACCGATAGTCCCTCAAAGTTTAGCGTATCCCACGCTGTCAGATCACACGTGCGAGCTTCACACTCATCGTAAAGATCAAAAAGTTTTCATAGTTGCCTGTCAACAAGAACGGAGAGCAACGCAAAATTGGTAGATGCCTTAGATAAGCAATTAATGCTTCAGCAGCTGGTGGTGAAATTCCAAATTCGAACATTCGAACAATCCGCAGGAAAAGTAAGTCACCCACGGTTTGACAGCTGCTGAGCTGAACAGAACTGGACCAAGCGACCACGGTTGACAGGCTAGTAATGTTATAATTGTGACATGAATGTATATGACTCAAGATTCCCTTCTGTCTGGTGTGCTCGCATACCGGTGGAGTAGGTTATGTTTCTTAATTCTTTATTACTCATAAGTAGCTTAGAATAAATATAGAACTGGTTGGGCAAGGACGAACCGTCTCTTTTTTATCTGCTTCACCTCCGTGTTAAATGTAACGACACATACGCTAAGCGAGCTAGGCTGACGTGTGAGCTCGCTCCAGAAGGACTGGAAGCTCTAAAGAGGTTATCATCAATGCCAGATCCCGGGAATTTCATTTGTGTAGGGAACCATCTTAGTTTAAGGGGTACACGGGCCATTTTGAGAGTTAGACAGACTTATCATTCAAGCATTTAGCTAGCACCAGTTAAACTGGCACCACATGGC
>NW_008751865.1:397614-408806 GCF_000715545.1 Opisthorchis viverrini
GTACACGGGCATTTTGAGAGTTAGACAGACTTATCATTCAAGCATTTAGCTAGCACCAGTTAAACTGGCACCACATGGCACCAAATTGTCAGATCTTCATGTCTCATAGCGCGTGACAAACGAGACTGATGAGGTTGGATAAGGATGAACTCCGAGTCCCGCAATCCCCTAATCGAAGCAGAGTGACGCGAATGAAATTGGAATAAAACTTAGGATCAACTGCAGCTAATCAACAACTCACGCAAGTCCTTTTGTCAAGGTCTCCCAGAAGACGAAGACCTAGAGCGGTGTCGTTCTCCATCATTTGTAGGGCTTCATTTGTTGGAGCGAAATAAATATAAGGTCCACCTTCGGTGAGCGTCTCCACGAAGCGGTATTCGCTGTACTTCCTGAAGAAAGCATCAAGTCAGTTGAGAGGTGGACTTACGAGAATTCAGGCGTCTGAGCCAAGTATTGTTGGACCGTTTGGTAAGGAAGGCCTGGTATATGGTCAATCACGTGCGCGATTCCATTGGTTGCTACTTGATTCACGTTAATCAGACGGCCACCCACGTAACCCTGTCCCGGAAGACGTCCTTCAACGTAAACATCTACAAGACAATAGAATCAAATGGGTTCTCTTTTTCATAAAAGAAACTACTCACAATGTTTCTGAAAACTTCAAGACAGCCCACGACCGGTTTCGGCCTTCCACTTCGGGCTCATCAAGTAGGCGCAGTCCTCGAGTTTCCGTCAACCTTATGATCTACTTGAACCCAAATCGGACTGTTTTCGAGAAATACGCTCATTTGCAAATCAATTTGGTTTTCACGAAAGACTCAACTGAATCTCCTGTTTATGATACTCTACAACTGAATGTGCTGCACACAGGCCGCCTCATGATTCAGTTGGTACGATATTCGACATATCGCAACATATTTTCATAAATGAAACTACTCACAAGTTTGCTGAAAACTCATCGACAGCCCACAACCGATTTTGCCCTTCTTGGGGCTCATCAGGTAGGCGCGCAGTCCCCGAGTTTCCGTCAACCCTATGATCTACTTGAATCCAATTTGGGTTGGTGAAAACCAAACTGATTTGCAAATGAGTGTTCTCCCCACGTGGGTTCTCATTTGGCACGTAAATACGCATTGATGCATGTGGAATTTTCGTAAGAGTGAGACACTTTACAGAACTTCTAGGGCTTTTGCAATAAGGGTCAATAAAATACACACCGGAGTCTGATCGGAACTACAGCTGAGCCCGACGTACGCTTTGAGATGGTAACATAGAAATTCAGATTTCAGTCAAAGTTTTGCGTCAAACTTTCGCCTTAGAGTTATCGATTTTGCCCCGGACTAAATCCACAGCAAGGTGATTCAAATTTCCCAAGCACTCACATGACGTTGGACTCAGATATGATGTCTAATGCCGAGATTTTAACGAAAATTGTCGCGTTTCAGTTGAGAGTAGCCAGGCAAAAAGCGGAGGTAGGCTTATGAGTACTTCTCTGAACTCGATTCGCTTGTAGATTTCATCGTTGCCAACAAGAATCTCAACGGGATACGATTTTCTCTAACTGAATGGTTTCAGAGGGGTCAGTCAGTGTTTCGGTTTCGGCAGGGTATTCAAGATATCCTGTTGATAATGTCGCTGAAGACCCATAGCTTCTACTGACCTTATTTTCTACATTAATCTATATTGTGACATCATTTCAACTAAGACGTGAGACGGCCTTTGTGAACCTCATCCAGTTGGAAGTTATCATAAGCGAGGGTTTCTTCTGGGATTAGGTTGGGCCACTTTTGCTGAGAACAAATTAGTTTGTAATTGAGGATTGCACCCAACTTAGGTTCAAGTAGAACATGGGTTTGGCGGAAACTCAGGGACTGCGCCTACCTGATGAGCCCCAAGTGGAAGAGCGAAACCGATCATGGGATGTCGAGGGGTTTCAAAAACCTTGTGAATGATCCGTTACGCCTGGTTACGAGGTTTCTCCACTATCGTAGCAACTGAAACATGAGGCGGTCTGGTGCCACACACAGTGGAAGTGGACCACGATCAGCGAGAGATTTAGCTGGATTCTGTTAAGCTTCCCTCACAACAACCTAATTCGTACGCAAACGAGAGTACTTGTAGAAATCTGTCCGATTTGGGTTCAAATAGAACAAAAGATTTACGAAACGCAGGTGTTTTAGACACTTTTTGCTTAAAATATGGTCGGAAACAGATCAGCAACTGATACAGGAAGAAATACTTCAAAATGATCTCCGTTCGTACTCCTAGCTGGACCGTTTTGCAGACAGTCAGATGATGTTCGCGCATTCTCACGCCAATCAATGTGTATCTTTAGACTGCAGTCCACTAGAAGGTACCACGTGATCCAATCGATCGGCTCAATGCAGGTCGAGCTACAGCCACGCCATTCGCTTAGAATAAAAAAATGTGAACTGAAATTTTACTTCACGGATGAGTCATCAGTCAAATTAGGCTCGACTGCCTTTCAAGTTTGCCCACACCTAGACAATGCCAGATAACGTGACTGTGTCAATGGAATGCGACTACCAGATCCGGTCAAACTTCACAACTTATCGATTGAGGCACGTGGCGGACAGACTCGCAAAAGAAACGACCTTAACTTGACGGTACACATTGTGACGACATCCTGAAACCGCTAGTGTTCATCACTCTGTTCTTTCACTAAGACTCATTTTCCGTTCCACAGGCGTCGCTGTTACTTACCTAGTGTACGTAAGCGACTAGCCTCATAACCCGATTGGCACAATTCGGGCTTCACTGTCCGACCCACGCTGATTCTGTCAGGCGCGTTTTTTGTTTTACCGTGATCCGCTGGCAAGCGTCTCAATCGTACCGTGGTGCGTCTGAGGTGCGGGACATCACACAAGTGATCCTGCAACGGTAGACGACCGTGAGGATAGAGTGGTTATGATTTTTCTGAGGTTATCTTTCTTTGACACACCCCCTTACCAGCACGGACTATTTGATGCGAACCCTACAGAGGTCGTCCTTCTGTTCTGGCGTAATTTTTCCGGTGAGTCATCACCAAAGGGAGGAAGCATTGGGCTCGAGTTTCGCTCTTATAAGAGCTCATCAGCAGTGCATGTCCAATGGCTGTGCCGGGATTCGAACCCCGGACATCTGACATACGAGGGGACCGTGTAAACACCACTCTACCAATGCACGTTGGACGCATCTGAATTTTCACGTCTGAACATGAAAATTCTGTTTCAAGTTTAAACTGCACTCATTGGTTTTGACCAGAGAAGGCTGGTGACAACTGTCGAGGGTTCACTACTAACACAGAGCTCCACCAAAAATCAAACGAGCGACGCCCACCAGATGAACCTATTCCGGATACGGAAAGTTCAAAGACCGGTCACGTTGTTCTGGGCTGGACCGAAAGCGGTAAGCTGTGGTGGCTAGTTCACATCCTGTTCAGCTGTTTTCATTCCCGCCCATTTTCCCGGAAGTGGCGGCGTTGAGATTTAGATCTGAGCCAGATGACAGTGTGAGTAGATGGACCTATGATTGTTTCGCAAGCCCCATGGGAACAAGTAACACTTACCCGTGGTAGTCAATCGGAAACGGATGGCTCTGGCCAAACCATCGATTGTTATGTATAGATCGGGTGTCATTTCTTGAACCTCTATCTGTCCAGGTATGACCAGGTAGCGTAGAAACGTTGACTGGAACAAACAAGGAAGGAGCAAAACCCGCATTATAAGGTCTTTTATAGTAAAAGAGGCGCGTCATTTTAATTGGGTTAAAGTACCTTGTGAGTACTGTTCATCTGATTGAACCGCATCATTGCCTGATTGGTTGGAACGAAAAAGGTTAGTTGGGCCTGCGTGCTGAGCATCGATTGGCAATTTTGGTCGGCCTGACAGGCTTGCCATAGCGTTCTGTTAAGAGATTGAACAGTACACAAATTCAGTGAGTAAGGTTGACAAGAGCGAGAAGACGATATCTCTCTGACTTGTCTACTTTCATTCACAGAATTTCTCCAATAAGCGTTTGAAATGAAGGGCAAAGGTCACTTTGAAATACGGTGGACTGACATCTTAATCTGATAAGCATCCTTTTCTGCGACAGAGGGGCATACGCTTTACCTACTACTCATTTAGACGTTCCCTCACAGTAGTAAGCTGTTGACAGTCTAATTCAGCAATCACATGGACCCAGTGTTAATCGATTGACGGGGTTCGGTCTCCTAACCGAAGTGGTTAAAAACGTAGCGGAAAGGTAGTTGTCGTGGACATTTCCCAGGCATGCCCAAGTTCTCTGTGCTTACCGCCTCTAACAGTGTGGAAGAGCGGTGAAACATGGTAGGTCGCCTGCCATACTCTCCCAAGGGAGACGCCATCCGTGGAGAGACAACTTACCGGAAGAGTTCGAAATGGTGGCACCTGTAAGGTATAATTTCCCTGAAAAGAAGGAATCCACGGTAGAAAATAGCATTCTGGATGGTCGTGGGGGCGGGAGAATCAATATGGTGTTTGTTTTGGAGTGCTTGCAATAGAGTAAAGGCCTTGGTTGGAAGGGATACCCAGCAAGACAGAGGCCGCCTTCAAGCCCCTTTTTTCTGATATCATCTCTTTGCGTGAATTACATCTATACGGGGTACATTACATGGAAACTGATCTGAAGCACTTGATTTCATGTTTTTTTAGCTGGTGTCGATAGTGCAGCGATGGGAGTGGCTTATTCAGTAACTGACCCGGAAAATCTCCCTCAGGTTGTTATTTTTCCTACTCAGGTAGTCAACTCGTTTACCCTCATCTTTGTGCCTCCCACAGTCTTACGGTTTCCCCATTCGGATTGAACGATTCTCGTTCTAGTTAGGATGGCATCTGGGACATCAGAGAAGTAAGTACTGTTTCGTTCAGCTGGAGGGAAGAAAAGTATACCTTAGACAACAATTCAACAAATGAATTATACCGAGCATTACTCACGGGTTCAGTCGGCGCACGATTTCCTCTCGAGTCTCGTACACAAATCCGAGCACGGAATTGATAGTGTGCACAACAGCCTGCTTGATTTCGACACCATGTCCGACAACTTCTGACTGGGCCGCTCCGCTGCTAACGAGGACTTGAAGAATAAAAGTAAATTCGAGAATTTTCAGCAACCTTATGAGTAGTGTATTGCATCTATACATGAATTCAATGATGCCAATGCGGCCTTCATCTGATCAGAATCACCGTGATTCCACCAACCTCACAATATCGATTGTCCGCTTTTGAAAAGAAAAAGGATTCTGAATAATGCGGTAAAGTCACGCAGCAGTTTCTGATTCGTACAACACTAATGTTATTTATCTCGGTTTGACTAAATTTGCTCAGCCATTTCAATGATTGCAACACAATAATCGATAATCAAAGTACTAAGTCATCTGGAACGTTCGGGCTTTCTCTATCCCGGTATAGGCCAGGGAAAGCGAGGAGACCAGAAGCGAGGAACCCAGGCGTTTTAGGCACTATTTGCTTAAAATATGGTTAGAAACAGTTCAGCAGCTGATACGCGCACGAAAGTAGGTCGTACAGAAAGAAGTGCTTTTAACTGATCTCTGTTCGTACTCCTAGCTGGACCGTCTTGCAGACAGTCAGATGATGTTCTCTCCTTTTGACGCCAATCGATGCGCACCCTTAGAGTGCAGTCCACTAGAAGGCACCACGTGATCCAATCGATCGGCTCAACAAAGGTCAAACTACAACCACGCCATTCGCTTAGGATAAAAAAGGTTAATTACGTCGGGAATTTGCACTGATGAGTCATCAGTCAAATTGGGCTCGACCGACTTACCTACACAATGCCGGACAACGTGATTTTGTCATGGGAATTCGACCACAAAATCCGATCAGACTTTACAATTGATCGATTGAGGCACGTGGTGGACGAATTTTTCAATTAAGGAGGATGGGAATCTTTCTAGTTAGATATATCTTTATTTCAGCGTACTTGCACGCACTTGCGGAAACGTGATTGGTAGGTGCTGTTGCTAGCGTCTAATTGCTAGTCATAAAAGTAGCTGGTTAAATTATCATTAAACAATTAGCCTGACCAGGATTAGTTGTTTTCTTATAGCATAGAACGTGCGAAGAGATTCTGTAGTGGAATGCTAACTGGTTTGTGACTAATACCCTATTGATAGGTCACATTCGGGAAAGAGGTCTTTGCTGAGATGAATATAGGTTATCAACACGGAAAATGGATTGGACTGTTGAACGAGGTTCTTTACCAGTTCAAGGCCATATGCCCACGGCTGCCTCCTCATTAAGCCTGCCATTTTTGGTGTGGCAACATCTGATTGGTTGACAACGTCCGGTGAGTTTCGAACTGCATCATTGGCTGGTTCGAATCCGTTTTAATGGGTCATAGGTGACACGTAGACTTTCTGTAAGCTAGAAAGGGAATTCGCTGGCGTTAATACAATGGCGCCATCATTACCGGGTCCCATCGCGGAGGTTGAAATTGGCGTGAACAGGCACACTAAACAGCCCGTGTATGGAGATTGGAGTGAAAAAAGACGGTCAAACTGGTCAAAAAGTGTATCGCGAACAAAGTTCAAGCTACCGACTACCCAACAGCCAACTACTGGGACTGCGTGGGCTTAATTAGTGTGAATATGGTCACGGGACTATGGTGTTGTTCGCTGCCATCAGTCTATATTTTGCTCACGATTAAGTGCAAATCAATACGTCGTGGTATCTACAATCTGATTTATTCAGTGAAGGTTTTCACATCTAATTCAGCCAGCTACTAACAACTGCTGCGAACTTAGGTGCTGTTTTGGGTCTCCCATGAATCGAGCAACAGAATGCCCCAATTCCTTTGGTTCTTACCACTAGATACTGCTCCAATGCAGACTTTTGAGCTCTATCGAACAGCTTGGTTGTACAACTATCCCCAAGTGCTCGAATGTCGCTCCTAAGACGAACGCACAACGGTCGTACTAGAAAAAATTTGAAGCTCACTATTAGAAATTGGTTGAATTTAGTTTTGACTTTTGTATAAGCCTCCTACAGATTTCCCCGAGACCCCCAAAAAATCAAATCAAATATGGAGCTGGAAATGTGGAAAGTGACAAGTAATCAGTTTCATTGTCTATCCATGTCAGGCAGCATTATTCTGGGCTTGAAGGTTATAGAATCTTGTCCTCTTTCCGTCTTGGGTGCAACCACACTGTACCTCAACTATGGAAGGAACAGCTTTCTCAACGTACTTCTTCAACTTTCCGACTTCGGGTCAAGGTGCGACTGCGTTGTATGGTTACTAACCACGTCATTCGTTTGCTGTGACCCATCGATTGCGGGTTTCGATTTTTTTTTACTATTTGAACGTGAGTCACCGTTACTTGATAGGATCTTAACACCGACATTATTAAGCGATCTGTGTGCCACATACAGCAGACCGGACAGGGCCTCAAGGTCAGACCATCGTCGCCCTTGCTCTGATTGGGCGATTAACACAGGCACGATGGTTGGGCGTTTGTGAGTGGTCCAAATCCATGGTTCACGTGTCCCAGCCAAATAACAGCGGAGCCTGGAGTTCATACAAGTTCTTTACGAATTAGCAGAGCAAGCCATGGCAGAATCGTCGTTCAGTAACGACTATCAACGTGTCACAGATGCGTAAAACCTTCATGTCATTCACGGTAGGCGATTTGGAGCCGTCTTAAGTCCAACCAAAAGCATGCCAAAACTCAACTTTTCACCGCAGAGACCTCAAACTCGTACCATTTTCGTGTCGCGGGGATATCATGATCTCCTACTGGAACCACAAACACGACACCAAATTCCTACCGCGTCAGATTGCGAAAACCTGAAAATCATTTAGAGTTTTGTGAGACGGTCGGATTTCTGAAAGTTTCTAGTTCAACCCAGTTCTCATAGCGTTAAAAATTTACATACCTTTTCCGTCCGACTCTCGTGAAAGCATGGAGGATGTGGTCTTGCTCCAGTCAGGCGAGAGTGGAGTCGAAGGGAATCCGCTACGTACCATGATTCGCGGAAAGTCCGCGGTCCACTGAGAGTAGACGATTTGGTTCGGTAGATACTGAGAGGCGAAAACCTGGAATATCACAAACAGTGGGCCGTAGTTTGAAGAAAAGGACATGAGAGAGATGTTGATTTCGAGTACAAAACAGCAGTTGAGGCCTCACTGTTCTAGCAACTGACGCGAGGCAGCTTAGGACTAAAACAACAGGAAGACATATCCTGCCAATGAGGTCAGTGAAAGCTGAAAAGCAGAGGGTCAATATATATCCGTTCCATCCATATTGTGAATCATCAACGGTTCCATGAAACTCAGAGGGAGCTTCGAACATGCGACCTTCTGGTCAGTGGTTGAACAATTGACTGGTAGGCCACAAGCGACTGGACAGTAGCGCGATTAGTTCACACTTGGAAAACTCAAAGGCTACATTAAAATCAACTAATAAGTGGATCGAGGGGATCGGAGTCTCGAAGACCTGCTTGACGACGTATCAAGCAATATGCACAAACTTCCGTCCTCAAACGAAGGTCTACGTTATGCTCTCGCTTAAGTTTGCTAATTTCACATGTATTAGCAAAGTCTATCTTTTCGTTGAATTCTTGTTATCAGAACGATATTAAAGGACTCGCTTCCAACCTACTACGCCTGTGAGGTTGGATCAGGGAGGTCAGCACGTTCGGATCTCTCTTATCTGACCTCATCGAGACTGTACAGGTCACCGACACTCGCTAGATCACGAGATTTGTCTTTTTTTTTCTTCCCATCTCAAATCACGTCATAGAATCGTGGCTCACTTGACTACACAGCTCACAGTCAAGACCTGAACCCCAAGACTCGCCCTCTTTCCCTAAACGTACAAATCACGACACATAAGGGTGACTCATCTGACATAGACTGTCTGGGAAGGTAGCAACAAGTCATGTGCTGACACCCACACACACGCAAACGTTCCTACATATAGGATAACAGCACAGCAACACAACACAACACAACAAAGCTACACACGTCGCCCAACTCGGAGCAGAGTCGCTCAGGACTTACGACGCTTCAAGCACGGATACTCGGGAATACGTGAGGCTGCTACAACAGCAAAGAAGACTCGAAACCTGCATCCGGACTTACAACAGGATTTATCAACATGCACCTGCAATACGATAAGTCCCTTGTTCGCATATGCACCTCTTGTAATAATTTTACTCAACAAGCTGATATTCTTAGTGCTCCCCGTTTTCTCGTTCGTATAACTAATTTTTGGGTTCTAGTAGAGCACTAGCAAAGGAAACTATCTGCCCGTCAGAAGTCGAGTATACAGGGTTGTAGAAAACTCTGTTCTGCTATGTCGGTGAGCAACCTGACTTCTGTACGCGGAAGACATAACGAACCTCCAGTATTCGATCACCGGTCTCTTCGGAATGGTCAGTAATGCCAAATCATTTTCTGGAGAAGTTACACACGGTAGATGAGATGATGATGATGCGCTGGTTCCCTCACGTGCTTCATATGCCAGTGGATCAACTTCCTCCGAGAGAGTCTTCTTCAACGAAGCCAATAGAAGAAGTACATGACAAGCGGCAACTCCAAAGTGAAGAATGAAATCCACTATCAACAACCTCAGCTTTGCTTGTCATTGCAGCCTCTTTGCACAGGGATTCCACACAGCATTTTCAGACACTGGTCACCCATCCGGCGACGCTCATTCATCCAAGTTACAGTCTTCGTTGATATAGCTTCCCCCAGATCTCTCCATAAATAGCGCTCTATCCGCTCCAACTTTCTGGCTTGTCGGGGAACTAGGTTCATCACTGAAAACACATCACATGGTCGCTTCATTGATTGGCTCCTCGGGCGACAACTTCTTCCATGAAACATCACTGAACATCACATGGTCGCTTCATTGATTGGCTCCTCGGGCGACAACTTCTTCCATGAAAAGTTCATGTGTCCAGTGAAATTACTTACTTCCTGGCTTGCTTGTTTGGCATCAATCTTTACCTTCCGAAAAGTCCGAATCTCCGAATTATGAGCAGTATCTCAGAATTTGATTGAGTTTGTAGATGGTCGCATTCCCTAAAATTAGTTTTGTGTCTTGTAGCTACCCAGTTATCCACATACTTAGCTGTTCAGCTCACAGTCACCCACTGGATCACGAGACCTGTCTTTTTTTTTTACTCACAAGCCACATCACATCACATTGACTCATCGGACATCGATTGCCTGTGCCGTCTAGTGAGCATAGCCACTACTCATGTGCTGGCACGCCCACGTACACGCAACGCAAACACCATATGGAGAAACCAATCACAGCCGACACACAGACTCGCGCACGCGCAAGGAGCAGGAAGTCAACCACTCTCCACAAGTCCACGGACAATTATGGAACAGGTGTAGGAGCCATACTGAGAAGAAAACGCGTTCCCGCCGTCCGGACTTTCACCAAGGAACTATCACAGACGATAAGTTCCTCTGTTGACTTGCCCCCCTGTTTTGCGTTATATTTATTTTTATACGTGTTACCTCTCACTCACCATCGTCAACTATACTATAAACTTTTATTAGTGCATTGTATTATGGCCTTCATAAACAGTGCACCAAAAGGAATAAATTTGCGTGAATTTATCGTTTCATTCCGTTCGTCCCTTAAGAACATACGTCACTCTATATGAAATAGGAAGATATCGAGAATCCAAACTTTACCGTTGTCCAGTCGACAAGGTCTGAAAGAGAGCCTTTAACGGTGGACAACGCTCGGGAGACGCAGCCCTTGCAAACGCGTGCTGAGAAACCTGTTTACATGCGGACCACACATTGGACGACCTCAAAGTCCTGAAATGTATCTTAGAACAGTTGTTCAAAGTAGATCTGACCTAGCGAAATACACTCATTTGCAAACTAATCTGGCTTTGCGAGAGACTCATCTGGAACCCAGCCGAATCTCTCGTTTGTGATGTTTCTAGGCAACTGAATGTGCTGCACCAAACCGCCTCATGTTTCAGTCGCTACGACATTTGAGATATCGCGATACGTGTATACTCGTAATGCACTACTCATAAGGTTGCCGAGTACCAGGTGAGTGTATTTCGCTAATTTCGTGTAATTGGGTCTCAAGTCACGGAAACTCGTGGACTGCGCCTACCTGATAAGCCCCAAGAAGGGTGCAACCGGTCGTCAACTATCGACGAATTATCAGCAACCTT
>NW_008751865.1:409173-456155 GCF_000715545.1 Opisthorchis viverrini
CCCCCCGCTTTTTGCCAGCTCCAATTTAATGTACGCACACAACCTTGACCCATTTTTGATGAAAACAATTCCTTATCCGCATCTAGGCTCATTTTGTGCAAACATTTTCTCTGTTCGGGCCTTCGTAAAACCTTAAATGAACTTTCTGACGCTTTCAACTCTCGTTCATGACAAGGAGACGGCAATAGGTTTTTTGCAAAGTCACGGAGTGATCCATTAGGAACGTTTATGCAATGCAGTGCCAGATCGAACTGCGGCCACTTTGATGGACACAATCCAGGTCTGCATCGCTCCTCGCTCAATCATCACCCCGATGTGAGGGCATCATACCAAGGAATTGAAACGATGATTGACATGAATTATGCTCATGAAACGGTTAATCATACCGAAAACTTTGTGGGTCCAACGACTGGAGCTCACACACAAATCCCTGAATCTCTTTGGCACGTCTACAAGATGCAGAATAAACGTCAACGTGGCACACACCGATCTTTAGTGGACAGCTACTTTTGTGAGTTCGTTTGGAGGCAAAGGTACCGAAAAACGGACCTTTTCATGCAAATTATTAATGACATGTCCCAATTTCACCCTCTTCAATAAAAGCTCTATGTACCAATTTCATATCCTCTTTTTTCTAAACTTATTTGGGTGGCGGAGGTTAATTTTTTGGCGGGGCTTATCTGGAAAAGATCCGCTTTTTGTTCATAACGAACGCATTGAACATACAGGCCACATTCAGATAAATGAAAACAACTGCATGAGGTTGACGTCGGCGGTTCCAGTGGCCAGTGGCGAAATGTATGGCAGTGCCTGTGATTCTGACACTGATCCGTTTCCCTTCAGCCTTTCTGTACTCTCAGCGCAGCCTCAGTGCTTCAGTCCCCTCCCTCACCAAGGAAGAGCATGACCGAAGTCCAGCCGATCCTAATAGCTGGATATCAGATCGATTGGACGGATGCGTTACATGCGGGCTAAGGACTAGACGAAGGCATGTCTTGATTGGTCAGAATTTCAGCCAGTCCGGATGAAGCATCTATGGCTAGACGCTTCTTGACCCCTCGCGAAGATTCTAACGCGATCTTGTGGAGCATTCTGTGATGGACCTAATCGGCTTTTGTCTCCATAAATGACTGTTTCAAGTTATCGTGCGTTTTGCTATGCCATCGTAGGCGAAGCAGGAAGTCAAGAACCAAGATAGTGGTTGCACCACCGACAGCAAGACACAACAAAACTTTTAGGGCTAATTCCTTATAACAGGTTCCTGAACTGAGCTCTCCAGAACACCACATTCTGGCTGTAAAAGAAACAAAAAATATCGACCTTGGTTGACCAGATTGACAGCTGCGGCGGCCAACATTCTGGATACTGACGTCAATTCACCCAAAAAACTCAGTCACTACGGCAACCCGGGTTGGTTACCCCGTCGCATCGATTGCGAGGCACACGGTGAGATTGTGTGGTACAACTTTCTCCGTAAGTATTTTAGAAAAAATGTAGTCTGGTTTGTGCTCTACACCGCATTCGCCTAAAATCTTCATATCTGTATGCTTGGAGAACGTTCACACGGCGATTGGGAGTGAAATCTGACTAGTTGCTATGGTGTTTCAGGCCTTCCGACCACACCAAATTTGACCTCCGTACGGTATCCGCGGGAAATTCACAGGTATCCACCTAAAGATGAATTCGTACGAGTCCAATGTAAGTTAACACACTTCAGTCTCTCCTCGTAGAGTCTGCCGCTTGTTTGTCAAGACAGACAGTGTGCACATCTAAGTGATGACCTCTGGAACATTTATGCTTCAGTGGATCATACAAACGCGACCGATAGTGTGACCTAAATGCACTTTTCATTAAGAGTTACACGGTAATGTGACACCGAAACAGCTGGATGAACGGTGGAATGTAGCCGGTTGCATTGACCCGTGTGAGATTCAGGCAAAACAGTGGGGGTAGGTGAGTTGAGAGTCCCTGGCTAGCCCCTCTGTTTCGATCCTCGCTTTTCCTAGGTCTCGGTTCTCAGATCGTCATGGACGAGTACTCGGATGGGATAATTCCAAACTGACCTCTAATTTGTTCATTGAGCTGGGCGATTTCATTGTAGATGTTTCATCACCAATCGAGGTGTCTTATTAGAGCATAGATGAGCGTAGCTCAGGCAACAAACCGACGGCCATCTACATCACCTGAGCTGGCAACACTGTGTTCAATAACTGCAGACTCATCGTCTCGAGCCAGCTGGAGTTTCGGTGTGGATGAGCTTACTTTTGGCTGCTTCCTCGAAAACGATAGAATTGATGCTGAAACTTTGATTCTTACTGTATTCCGCAGATGTCACGTTACCATGTCAACTGCGGTGCAAACACGAGTTTAAGCGACGCGATGAAACAGCGTGCAATCAAACAGAGTGACTTGAGTGTCTCGCACTAGTCCGGATGCATCTACGATTCACTATCGTAAAAGTGCACTTTGTCTGGCTGGACAAGGTACCGGTATGAAAAGACCTACGGCAGTACATGGCCCTACGAGCTTGCCGTTCAATGCCATCTACATACAAACAGTGGGCACCTTATGTGTACCGTGCACCAGTGTGTGTTAGGACTCGCAAAACCGTTTACCTGCGTTTTCAATACCACTTTGTGATCCCATCAGTTTCGGGTCAGACAAAGTCATCGTGTAGATATCGTGATCCTGGTTAGAGGTGTCCTGGCTCACCTGAACTCACCTCACGTCTTCCATTCATTCATTCATTCATTCATTCATTCACTCATCCATCCATCCATCCATCCATTCATCCATTCATTCATTCATTCATTCATTCACTCATCCATCCATCCATCCATCCATTCATCCATTCATTCATTCATTCATTCATTCACTCATCCATCCATCCATCCATCCATTCATCCATTCATTCATTCATTCATTCATTCACTCATCCATCCATCCATCCATCCATTCATCCATTCATTCATTCATTCATTCATTCACTCATCCATCCATCCATCCATCCATTCATCCATTCATTCATTCATTCATTCATTCACTCATCTCTTCATTCACCCCTTTATTCATTCACTCATTATACCATTGAACAAAAGATGGCATGACTACTTTCGAAAATTTACCTGTTATCTTTCTCTGTTTACCACTCGATAACATGTGATTCGGTCCGCGCAAACAGATCTTCATCGAATAACTGATTACCTTTGCAGTTCGTGTCACCAGATTGGAGTTTGACGTAAATTCACTGTTAATTAGTGCAATTCGTGCAAATCAAATCACTGGCAAGCTACACTGTGCTTTTTACCTGAGTATCGTGTGGTATTTAATCCCTCGTGAGGTAAATCGGTATAAAGTGAAACCGTGTTTCTAATTCACTCACCGCAAAGTGTGTCACGTACTTAATTCAAACCCTGTTTGTTGATACAATACAGTCACTCGTGCGAGTAGCCTGTTTATTCTCATTTTTTAATAGAAAATATTTCAACTACATCAATTCCACCAGTGGATAAATTCCAACAGCAACGCCTAGGCGCACGCGGCCGTTTTTTTACTTTGTGGTATTAGATATTCAGGAAAAAATTCAAGCCAACTGTGTCCCTGTTGCTAAGAGTGCATATGGGGAATCCACTAAAATAAATATCAAACTAACGAAAATGGTGAGCACTCCTAATGTCTCGCACAGCAGTCTCCCTCGGAAGCGAGTCTTCAATGGTTAATTTCAAATTTCGCGTGGGACCCAAATCAAACTTAGGTCTAGACTCATGTGACAGAGAAGGAGAGTATCACCTGATAGGTGCGCGACAAAGTGTAAGCCTATCGGTTTAAGTTCCACATTTCTACGCGCTAGGACCAGGGTTGTAACCTACGTTTTGTTTGAGGTGTGTACAACTATATAGCGTGTCCATTCCTGAACGGCCAAGAAAAATATCTGTTGCACGTGGACTGCATTCGTACTGCTCCTGATCGGTTTGCCAAATGTGACTGATGTGTACAACCCCGAGTTGTCGAATGTTGTTCTGCAGTTGCTGTGAGCAGAATGTTAGCCAAGGTTTTCAACGCAATTCAGTTGGTCACGCTTCAGATTAGGATACGGTAGCCTCATCCTCAGTCCTGAGCTGGTTTGTCCTTCAAGTCACGTGTGACTAATGCTGACTAATTCCCAAGGTCTTCTTGCATTTTCTGAGGAACAAATGAAATCTGTTTGTCCATACATCATCCGCAAACTACTGTTAATGGTATTAAAGCTGCTGAAAGTGTTGTGCAGCTCCGAAACATGGATTCATCTGATTTCAGTCGTGATCGATAAGACCTAATTGGTTTTTGATCGAATTTCACCGCGGGTAAGACCCGCTAGCGAGTAAATGTTAGCCAGTCAAGGCCGGACTGAAATAATCGATATATTACATAGATGAACAGCAATCGTGATTGATGAGCGCTCATACATCCGGGTGTAGGGAGGCATGAGATCTATTGAACACCACAACAGCCACCTCTCAGAGTTTGAAATTCCCCTACTATATTAAGTAAGTGTATGTTTGTGCAGTTCAAAATCCCGCGCACATTTTGTGTTATTAGTGGTGACAATACTGCGCGAAATCACCGAACATTTCTTTGGCGTATTGACGTAACATACTACTCACAAGGTTGCTCAAAACACCACAAACGAGACACTCAGCTGGGTTCCATTCCCCGCAAATCCAAACTTTGCTACAAATATGTGTAGTTCGCCCATTTCTAGGTGTGTTTTGCTCTATTTACTTCCGGCACGTCCAACTTGCTCGATTCAATGTGTCACACAAACTTAGGTCAGATGTACTCACTTCAGCAAGCAGTGATGTGTTGGACTTGAGCATCGCTAGCTTGTCAGCCGGTAGGCTTTTCCACGCCTCGTCGGTTGGAACGAAAAAGGTGGAATACAATGGAGAACTTCCTTGCTGCTGACTGACAAAAGGTTGATAGGTTCCAGTACTGCCAAGTTGAAACCACAGTTCTGCACTCGTTCTGTGGTGAATAGGAAACCGCCAGAAAGGTGGAACAAGTGAGAAGCAAATTACGAGAAAAAATCGTTCTTTTAGACGTCATACGCGGTCGAAACAGGGAAAGCATTCCTGAAAGCATTAAATCGGTGATGTGGTTAGCTAGCTTAAATTTTTCTTGGTTTATTTTCTTCCCAAGCATGTAAGTTACCCCCAAGTCAATATTATCTTTCTGCGTTCACTAACGAACGGAAAATCCCCGTTTGTCAAAACTGGGATCAAACGAGGCTGTACTACGTGATCAAAAAAGCTATTCTGTCTATTGATCTGTCCGTCACACTTGAACGCCATCAATCGATTAGATACCACCAGGGTGTGAATTGATGATATCTCCTCCAACGCTGACTAAACTTCAGCAGACCAATTGCCAACCTCGGCGAAACAGATCAATAACCACACGATCAGTGGCCAATAAACGTATCCAATCGATTAGTTTTTCAAAAGTGACTAAACGGAATCAATGGTCTCGTCGCGCGAGTATTGAGCCATTGTCACGGCTAATTTGAGGGAAGTGTTTATAGTGGATTTCTAACTTTGCGAAATTTAACTCATGTTCAAAACATTAAACGTAGGCAGTCAAACACATAAATGGCGGCAGTTTGCAGAGTTTAGAACCGTTATCCGCCTGTGCACTTTACCACTGTCGCCTTCCTATTGCAAACTGAGCAGTATGTACTTTGAACGTTGAAGTACCAAAAACTGGTTACAGATGTGCTTCAACCAAGACCTCTCAGGCGACTTGACCGTTATCCAAAAACTGGTTACAGATATGCTTCAACCAAGACCTCTCAGGCGACTTGCTAAGTGTTTTCCTGTCGTGTCGTTTAATTATACTTTTCTGAACAAGGTCAAATGGGAAACGGTCGTAAAGCCTGTCAACCAGCGGAGCGGAGCCATTCAAACTAGATCAGTTGCTTCGTCAAATACACTCACTAACACGCCAGTCTGGTATTTAAGAGAGATTCAAGTGAATCTCTTCGACTGAACGTGTCACTTCTTGTTTCGAGGCACACCAGTATACTATCCTGAAGGGAACTAATCTCAAGTTTGTGGAAAAATCATCGACAGTCCGCGATTGGTTTCGCCCCTCCTCTTCGGGCTCAGTCCCGAAATTGCTGTGCAGCTGAGCGCGTTCGGCGAATTCCGTTCAGTTTGGGTTCAAGCACAACATAAGTTTGACCGAAAGGAAACTCGAGGACGGCGCCCATCTGACGAACCCGAAGAGAAAGAGGGAACCCGGTCATAGACTGTCCAAGTGTTTTCAGCAACCTTGTAAGTAGTTTTATTCCGAGTTAATTGATATCCCGATTGACGAACCTTTGGTATTTGGAAACGCTAGCTAATAAAGAACATGATTAAAGGGATGAAAGATAGCATAGCTTTCGAAATTAAGCATTCAAACACAGAGTTCGATGAACGCGTGTCACTTACTGCAAGTTCTTTTGTTGCGAGATATACTCGTAGAAATTTGTGTTCTCCCAAGGCATGAACAGCATCTGGTTGATCACGTGAACCATACCGTTGCTAGCACTGATGTCCGGTTGAACCAGTCGAGCAACGTCAATAAAGTACACTAGATTTGTTCCTAGCTGAGTTTCAGAAAAGTACATCATGATTGTGAGATGGAATTTCCGGTAGACGGAGCGTGGTTTGAAAAGGCTGATTAAATCAAACTGTTTCTTTTTTCATGAAGGAAACTAGTGACAAAGTAGAATATCATGAATGAGAGATTCAGTTGAGTCTCTCGTGAAAACCAAATTGATTTGCAAATGAGTGTATTTTCCAAACTGATTCTTCTTGATTTCACTCACGCAGAGTATTCCGTTCTCTAGGAGAAAAACCAAAGGATATGAGGCCACTCCTCTTTGAAGTTTGATTGGCGACCAGACCGGATAGCATCGGACGAATTATTCGCACTTGTCGCGTCACTCGAGGCTTCTAAGGTATTTGCTGTAGCGAGATGGGAGCGGGAAGGTTCAAGTGGTTAGAGCGCGAATTTACTGACCGGTCCGTGGTTCGAACCCGACCTCCGCCTCTCGACATCCCATGTTTAGGCTTGAGCAACCTGGCAATATCCCGACCCTCGTGCTTCCGGCATGGCAGCTAGGCACCGGAAGGGTGCTACAGCTGAAAGGTCTACTCAACCGGCCGATCGTTATTTGGGGCAAATTCGAAAGTTTCAAACTCATTGAGGACACTGGGATGTAGCCACATTTCATATCAGCTCAAGGGATTAAGTGACCATATAATCCAGGCAGGTAATTTTCAGTCGATCGTTTGTCCTGTAAGTGAACTCAGTCGAGTCAGAGCTAATCATTTTGCTGTCAAATGCTCGTGGCAAAACGGTAAAGGTTTTCAACCACTGGCCACAAGGTCGTGGGTTTGAAACCCTCTGAGTTTCGATTCCAAACAAGGATGGAACAATTGTAGCTTTTCAGCATAGATCAAAATTACTTAGGGGACCAAATCTTCTCCCGTATCCACCAGTTGATTAGTAGCTCAGAGCAAGGATGCTTTCACTGGATGTGTGAAACTTCCATATGAGTGGTTGTCACTCGAGTAACCAGTCGATACGCACTGGGGTTTACGTGAATGAGTGCTCATCGGCACTCAAGACCAGACGGTGTCCATACCGCGTACAGGATAGTCGACTGTCAGAAGGTAATAATATATCACTGGTATATTTCAGTTAGGTCAATGATCCCAACTGAGAGAAATGCAGCGATAATCCAGTTGTAGATGGCAGCGGGATGTACAGTGTTCACGTTCACATCACTCTCTTTTGGACAGTCCTTGATCTGTTCAGCGACGATTCTTCTGGTGAGGCCGTACTGAAGGGGTGGCACTGAACTTGCGTTTCGCCCTTGGTAGCACTCACCACATGAGTACACCCGTGGCCCTGGAGTTATCCGTGTTTCGGTCACTGAGTGGTTTTGCGGAGTCCCTTGATTGACAACCCAGTAGCTTTGTGGCTGTGTCGATCGATTGATCTACATGTCAAAAGTTCCCAGTCAGGTAGCGCCTCCAAATGTACCAGACAATTCCAGATTACTCGTAGATATCTGGCCATAAAGTGAGTCTAATCCACAAAATCAAAACGTTACGAGAATAAAAGTGTTAGACCTTTTCAATTCAATGAGCCCAAGCGATATGATCAACCGTCCGGACACCAGCCGCCCCTAATAATCGAGCACCACGTCAGTTGGACGGATGTGTCACGTGCGGGCTACGGACCAAACAGAGGCATGCCCTGATTGGTCAGGGCGTCAGCCAATCTGGATCGAGCTCGATGCCTCTCACCCAACCAAGAAGATTCTAGCACGACCTTGTGAATGATAACCTATAAATGAGGGTGACCCTATGAATGCGGTTGTACTAATCTTTATTTGTTTCCGTAAAGGAATGTCTGAAGCTACCGTGCACTTTTGACATACCATATTGTGCGAAGCACGAAACCAAGGCCCGACAGAGAGTTGTGAGACCATTCGCCTTCAAAAAATGACCTCTTCATAAGGGAGAACTTTACTGATAAGTGGACTAGTTATCCGAATTGAATGCGTTAAAAACCACATTGCGAATTAATCCAGACTTGAAAATAAGTAAAATCAACTTACCTGAGACTGAAAGGCATAATGTGTGATGGAAAACCCAAAGGACACACTCCTTCCTGTACCGAATCCCACATCCTTCAGGTTTTGGGATGTGCCCATTTGTGACCAATCGACCGCCGTTATCCTTTTCGTGCCTGGATAAAGGTGAACGATAGCCGAATGTTTATACATCTAGCTATCACAACAAGGACATACTTGCCACTTACAAATAAATGAGAGGACTCATACGATGGACGATTTGTACACCCAGTCAAAGAACTTTGTCAAGTTTTCAGCAACCTTATAAGTAGTATGTTTAGACGATAGAACATACTCGTACCAACTGAAGCAGTGGCAAAACAACTGTCTGAATTCAGCGAATAGCCTGAGGACTCAGGGGAGGCTTCAGGGAGTTTCAAAATGACATGAAGTTTTGTGATACACTGTTTGCGTGTCTGCGCCTGAATGTTGCCACGGGAAGCCTCAAATAGAGAATACCGAGGGCGTAGGAGAGATTTCGCCTCGCATGAGCGTCGCCCGTTCACAAATATTGATTTTTAAGAATTTTATTCTCATATCCGTTGAGAAGTGAGATGGAACCAACACCGTTGGGGCACAAAACACCTTCTTTACTTTCAGCAGGTCTAAACCTGTCAGTGTAGAAAATGTCTTTTGAACGATCCGCGGTAATAAATCGATATGACCTTGAGGAGTGCTGTTCAGACCCAGGGAAAGGGATTGAACGTTCTCATTTTGTGACAGATGATTTCTGGGTACCGAACTACAGTAAAATTGAAATCCGACTGTGATCACGTGGCATCAGAAAAGTTTATCTGAATGAACTTTCCGTCATTCGTTCCGACGGCTTTTTGTTTGGTTTACGAATAGATTTAATGAACGCCTCGCCAATAACGTCATAGAGACTGCTCTGGTATAAGTTCAGTTATTTGCCCATTTCGGTATCCTTTCCAGTTGACAGTCTACGGTACATCCTGTTTTCTGTACCTTCCAGCTGCTGGTCAAGATATGTGCAGGAACCAAGTGGTTCGCTCGACCATCAGTGTCATTATTTAGTTCGTCTTCACTTGTCGGAGTTTTCCGAAACTTTAGGGGAATCGTTCTCCAGGAAAAGGTGACTCATTCTTGATGTTTATTGATCCATTTGGATGGTTCCTCTCCTGTTTGTTCAATCTGGTGTTTTTTGCATCCTCTGTTGCACGTTTTCTAGTAGGTGACATCACCGCCGATTCAAACGGGATCAATCGCGGGACTAGTGTGCCATAAGCCACACGGTACGTATTGGAGAGGTCAAGTTCAAAGTTCAGTCGCATTTCGGCCAATCAGAACGCAGCCAGTAAGATTACTTCTCGGGCGAACCAATCATAAGTGAAGGTCAACCCTTTCAGAAGAAAACTCACTAGTTGACACAATACTGTCGTATGAATGCGCATCTTCCTGCCAGCAAATTATGAGCATATTAGTCTCCTTTCAGAAACTTCTGGTCTGATTTCCCGCTTCGAACTTGAGAAAGGTTTGAGAGGCCAGACACTGGATGAGTGCAATCCAACTTCAAGTTCACTCTATACAAAGGTGATTTGGAATCGGCCAGAAAGCGCTTCGAACGAATTCATCGTGGCAAACAAGTTCGGGAAACAATCGGTAGATTACCCAGCAATAGATCTATCCTGGAAAGGGTACGGTTTTATTGATGACGTTCGTTTACTGTTGGTCAGATTTCGAAATTTTATGCATGTATCACGATCAGATACCGACGTGCAGCGTATAAATCTACGTACGTTGAAGTATGGATTAAAAAAGTTTGAGCAGTGCTGATGCTTGCTAAGAACACCCCGATGATAATTGGCGGTAGACGAGCGAATAACGGAATAACTACACTGATATTATGGATACTGTGAACACATCTCAGTGTAACAACAAGTTGCGGGAAAAATGAGCGCCTCTTTAATGTGAATTCACCAAAATCAAAGGACAATGACACGTGTGTATTCCGTCACCTCAGTTTCACGTTTTGACCACATTTTCCCCGAGTTATATCCCAATTACTGACCAACTGAGCTGAAATCATCCATAGGCAAGCAACACTACGCAGAGAATGAACTTATATGTGCTGGTACTTGATATCATCCTTTCCCATAAAAGGGATCGGAAAATTATACGATAACTCTAGGCGGGAGGTCCATTGAGGAGTGTGACCTTGAACAAGACAAACCGCGCTACCGAAAGCTCAAAATTGTGCTCAAAATCATATTAGAATATTTTCATCATAGGCATGTGGTCTGCACCAAACTTTGCAGGTTTTTAAATCTAGCTCTAGGAATCTATTATCGATTTTTGCACTTGCAAGTGTAATAGCAATACTGAATCGTGCACGTGACCTCGTGGCGTCCAAACTAAACAAGCGTGCACATGTGTTTGCGACAATTCTTGTTAGACAACAGAATAACAGTCTTGTTCGCCATTCGCGAATCATTTCACTCGTCATTCTTAGGCTTCCTTGATTAGTCAATAGCGTAGTCAATAACGCATGCCTATAAACATCAACATTTGGAGAGAACGAGCGAAGATATAATCTAACTTCTGGGAACTAAACCCTAGATTGTACTGAGCACCACAGTGATCTTGCTGCCTTCCTAATACCGTGAACCCCAGTCTGGATGGCTTGATGTGTTTAGCCAAACCAGAAAGCCAATGAACGTACGAGTGAGCAGATCGATTTCTTGAGCACTTCATGGACAATTGAAGAACAGCCAATCAAATCGGTCCTAATGGAAACAGTCATTCGATTGACAGTTGTGCAGTTCCGTTACGTAAGGGGCTGTTTCTACTAATAGATTGTAAAACGGACAAGCAAAAACACATCCTACTCGAAATACGGAAGAACGACCGACACTGGGAAACATCAAATCTGTAACAACAAAAGTGTGGAAATAAAAAAATAATTACTTTTCAGAATATGGCCCCAGATGACCAAACGTTTGCTGGCTAATGACAGTTCATTCCATTGGGGAAGCTGAATGATCAGTTCCACGGCCTGGTTGTTCGGAACGAAGACTGTCAGACATTGAGGTTGACTGCTGGTGCAAGAAGCTTCCACAAACTCCCTTTTCATTTCCAGCGCGTCGATGAAATCTGCAAACTATGAAGCAAAGATAATACATAGTGTTTAGCGGTTATTACAGTGGTCATGATCGTTTCACACCTTTCTAATGGACGCGGTGGGTTATTCGAGACCATTCAACCACTTACCAAATATGCTGACATTACAGGCGGTTAAAAATTGAGGCGTCACAATCAACTGAGACATACTACTCATGAGGTTCAGTTTCCCGTCAAAAGCAAATAGCGTTCAAATTAACGTACTTTAGCGATTTTTGTACAATTTGGATTCAGGAAGAACTTAGGAATGCGCCTACTTGATGAGTACAAAAACAAGGCGAAACTGTTCGTGAGCTGTCAAAACGCTTTTAGCAACCCTATGAGTAGCGTGTTATATCGATTGCCGTGTACTGCCATATCTCGAATATCCCGCCAACATGAGGCAACAAGTGTGCGATACATTCACTTAAAGCAAACAAAAGATTCAGGTAAGTTCCTCACTTAAAACTCAACGACGCTTACTTACAACGCTGGCGGACCACCGGTACATACAGTTGTTGACGCCCTAGATAAGTTCCACAGACCATGATACAATGGTTGCTGTGCGAGTACCTATTTCCAGTCTAACAATGTTGACCCAAGCAATAGAATTGCTGCTGTACTCTTCAGTCCTCAGTATTTGGAACAAGCCCGTCGCCATATCGCTTCAACGATAAACGCCGTTCCTTATGGGAGGTTGGGAAGAAAAAACTTTCCACATTTCGCGCGAAGCTTAGAAAAAACTCCGTCGATCCTACCGCATCGTCCATTTGCCTGATCGGTGGATGTTCAGGACCAGATGACTTTGTTGGTTGATGACTAGTGGGTGCCCCTAGCAAGTAGAGTAGATCTTCGTTCAGTTCTATTGGGAGAGCCAGCTCCGAACGTAACGGGAATACATAACTGCCAATGGAATAACCGTTTTCCGCTGAGACAGATTTCATTGGTTGTTCTTCACTCGACATTGACAGATGAGTTGTATTCTTAGTATCACTTTTTTGACCCGCTTGTACTCGACAGTGATCAACAGAGAAGCTGGCTCGCAGGTTAATTGAGTTTTCTGGTCAAGCGGCCATCCAGACCGGGGTTCACGGTATAAGAAGGCATTAAGGGACTGTGGTCCATAACAAGTTCAAACTGGGTTTGGTCAGTTTGTGTCCCATAGGCGTTGAGACGAAAAAACTACACGTATGACTTACTGGGTTAGCTGGTGATATAAAACCAGCTGAGAAGTCACGTGAATCTTCCATCTGAGAAGTCCTCGCTCAAGGACCCGTCACTCAATACATGACCGCGTGACGTGGTTTCCGTGATTGACGGATAGGCAGTGAGAGTTAATCACAAGGCTGATCGACCACTCATGGCCGAATGGTGTAGACTTTCAGCAAGGAGACGGGGGCTTGTGAGGTCTTCACCACTGATTGGTTCCCAAATGGATGAAACAGCTGTACAGTGCATCTCTGCTTTTCTGCATGGACTGACGCTACTGACAAGACGGCGGCCCAAATGGGAGGTTAGTCCTTTCATTAAATTAATGAACCCGTAGAGGTGTCACCGCCCTAGTTTGATTTCTTCAAATTAGCTCACAAGTCTAATGCAAAGAGAGCCATAATCCAGCTCCCCAGATCCCAATCTGACAAAATTAATGGACCCGTAGAAGGGTCACCGCTCTAGTTAATTTTTGATTTCTTCAAATTACCTCACAAGTCTATTGCAAAGAGAGCCGTAATCCAGCTCCCCAGATCCCAATCTGACATCGATACACTAGTGCCGTGAAAGATGTTTTGCCCTGAGGGGTTTGAAAAGGAGCTTCTTGAGAAGGGAGAGAATCTCAAAGAGAGTTGACCAATCAAACGATGGTTGAATCATGCAGGCGTTTTTCGGTTGTGCAACGGGTACTTTCATTGAAGAATGTGTCCAGCACCAGGAGCTGCATTGGTTGAGACATGTGTTGCGTAGGCCTAGCCATCGTTTGCTGATCAGAGTGCTGTTTAGCATGCCCAATTCAGAGTGACCAACCCTTGACTTGGCAGAGGAGTATGAAAGTGAACACGAAACGCTTAGGTGCTGTCAGTGCTACTTGCCTTTCAGTATGGGAACCGCGTGATCCTCACTGTGCCCGGTAGGAGACAATACAAGGTATGGCTTCCTACCGATGTCAGTGGCGTTCTTGTTGTCAGTTTCTCTCCAGATCGCCTGAGTGAATGTCTGGAGGTGTAGGCACCTCGGAATGATTGTGGTAAGCTAGCATCAAGTCCCTTCCCCGTCCACCTTTACTCTTTTCTTTACAATAAGGCTTTCAAATAAATCATGGTTGTACGGCAGTGAAGTATCGGTGTTGAACACTGACGTCATGCTGTCGTTTGTATTTATTAATTATTTTTACGACTAATGCAGGTGCGTCTATGATACACTTCATATGGGTCATGCGGCAAGACACTTTCCAAGTCAAGTCAGAAAGCAGTGGATCCTCGCAGTGGTTCACTTGTTGTTTCCATCATCATTACAGATCATCCATCCACTTGACTCGGTCTAGAGAATATACCCACTCGAGGATAGATCGAATTTGGTCTCTTCGATTTAAGCGTACGACGCACAATTTACCAACCATAGCGAAAATAATTTTGAATTTTACACCCTGGGCATACAATTTAACAGCTGTGACCGTTGAACCTCACCAACTATCACACGACAGAATAGCAGGTGTTACTAAGTGTGCAGGTGAGACGTCGTTACGGCTAGTGTTTGTCTTCGGCTTTTTTTTACATACATGATTTGTGTAGGATCAGTTGAGATCGATCAGACAATAAACTAATCCGCACATCTTGTGTTTCTTCAATGACACCAGTGTGTCAGCGTGAGTTGCAGCTCATGGGTACTTCTAACCTCTGCTTGGTTACCTGTAAACTTAACGTGTTTTTGTGCTGACGCTGGATTCGTGACGGGTTTATACTTGTCGCCCCTTGACTCCTTGTGTTTTGTGCTCACCGTAGTTCAGTGTCCACATCGCACCTGCTAAACCTAATGGAGGTACGACAATCCTGGTCTGGTCGACCTTACTGACTCCTCTGTATGTGGCCCTCGGTAGGATCTACGTTGGGGAGACCTGTTTCAACAGTACTTTGTTCCGGACTGATTTTCCGACCCTGTTATTGGGTGTACAGATGTTCCATCTTTCCACAGTTTTGAGGTTTGTTGTCTGCTTGCATAACACCCTTCTTATTTATTGATATTGCGTTGGACGGATTATCCCGAGTGTTTTGTTGTCTCGGGATCGTTCGGGGTGCGCGCACTCAACGCCCAGAAGGCATTCAGGAGCACTCTGAGACTGCCTTGATTTTATCGACTGGCCAAATGTTATGGGATGCACTGCATTACGAGCCTTATGCTGTTTTATAAGATATATGGTTGAAGAATTCATTTTGCAACCCTGTCGTTCACACTGACTTTTTCAAACTAACCAGCCGAACAAGGTGCTTCGAGCGTCAGACAGTGAATCAAACGTTCATCGGTGTTCAAAATGACCAGCATTTAACCATTCTATTCCCCGTTTTTGTAGAAATTTATGGGAAGAAGAACGCTCTTATCACTTCGACTGACTGCCGATCGCACTGCTGCTCCGACGAAGTAGCTACCACAAGGGATAAGCGGGTTTCAAGGTCACATGGGCTTAACAGCCAATCAGATTGCTGCCACCTCCCCGCCTGTCTATACCTCGACCTGCAGATTCTGCAGACGAACGCTCAAATAGCTGCTAGGTCTTGAGAAGGGAACCCGCTTGAATGCATCCAATACATGATCCTTGATACCTTTGTGACGCTCTAAAGAAGTGGTTCCATTCACTATTCAATCAGATTCCCTATTTGAAGACTAAAAACTGACACCAGGTCGTAGAGCAAGCAAAAAGGAGGACACATGAATCGTAGTTTCGTCGCACTCACTTTTTTTCGAAAGTTTTACCTGAAGTTGAATGCCTCGTGAACCTACCTTGGACTGCTTTATCAACAGGTCAGGTCAGGCGCATCCAATCATTTGTGAAGAGCTTGGGAGGACTGAGAATTTGTCGTTTCAGGAGGGCTTGGAAACCAATCGATTGTTTACCAAGTTAGATCGTGAAAATCGAACCACTGTCATGCAGCTGTAGTGGCAGTAGAATTGGTCCTCCTCAGAGAGGCTGTCAGTGGCACCTAACAGGGCTAAGTGCTCGGAAGTGAGGTCGTGTCATAAAACAGCGATCTTGCGAACCAGCGAACCTACATCCTCTAAATACTCACCAGTAATGTGAAGATCCTGAGCAAACCTCGTAAGCGGTCAGTTAAACTTGAAAATTGTTTCCGGGGCTTAGTGCCTCGTTTAAACCTAAGTAAATTTGCCCACCTAAATTGGGGGAATTGGAGAAAACTCAATGTTTAAGGCAAGAGATTACTATCTAGAAGGTCCGTGGTTCGAACCCAACTTCAGTCTATCGATTGCTCCTGCTCTTGGGCAGTATCTCAACCCTCGCGCTTCCTTCAGGTGGTTTTGGTAGCTAGGCACGGTTATGAATGTTGTTTTTACCTAGTTAGACTACCTGCGTTTTGGATATCTCATATCAAGTCTGGTAGTGAACATACACTTAGAATTTCGTCTGAATCGATTGCCGGGTTTGTGTGTTGCGCAATGCAGTTTCACTGTCATGTCCTGTGGTCCTGAGGACAGACAACTAAGGTTTCTCAAACAGCACAAGCTTCTAAGATTCTGTCAATTCCTGTCTTCAGATTACTCACTCACCCAGACGACCAGCCTCGTCTTGAGTCTATTCTGTTGAACTGAGAAAACCGAGGTCGGGTTACCGATCGAATAGTGTGATTGCTTTATAAAGGAAACTACTCACAAGGTTGCTGAAAACTCTGTGACAGTCCACGACCGGTTTCGCTCTTCCACTTGGGGCTCATCAGGTAGGCCCAGTCCCCCGAGTTTCCGTCAACCTTATGATCTACATGAACCCAAATTGCACTGTTTTCGAGAAATACACTCATTTGCAAATCAATTTGGTTCTCACGCGAGACTCAATTGAATCTCTCGTTTATGATGTCCTCCAGCTGAATGTGCTGCGCACAGGCCGCCTCATGTTTCAGTTGGCACGAGGACATCATAAACGAGAGATTCTATTGAGTCTCCCGTGAAAACCAAATTGGTTTGCAAAAAGTGTGAGTGCCTGTTCAACCACTTGCGTGGTCTACTGTGATGGGTCGTTTAAAGCCCGACGAACCTGCAAATCTAATCTCACGTGCTGATCTGCTGCCCAGAGCTTCAGAAACGTTTCAAACCTCAATTGATAGACTGTGTGCTCAAATCCTGCCAGAAAATAAGGCAGTGCCGACTTCATTATGCGTCGCCATGAAGGGAAACCAGACAGCTCGATTGGCCAGGTACCCACAGGAGTGGTTTTCGAATTCTTTCTGAGCTGAAAAAATACATGTGTCTTCCATCTTGATGCTTATGAGGACCATATTACCTTTCAGGAAAGAATATGTTGAGAGCGAACCAGCGCTGATCTTTAGACAGAACAAAGGGACATAAAGTCCAGTGAAGAACTCAAATCAGTCAGACTCAGCAAATGCAGCATTGGCTTCCTCTGGAATTCGCTGGACACGTTATTAAACTCGATGTTGACAGATGATTTTTTGGCATTCAAAGACGAGAGACTGGTTTTAATAGTACATTATTTCACCAAAGGATGAAGTGGGAATGTGTCGTTCAGCTGTAGCCCCCTTTCGGTGCCTAGCTGCCATGCCACACGAAGGAGGCACGAGGGCTGGGATACTGTCAGGTCGCCCAAGCCTAGACAGGGGAAGTCGAGTGGCAGAGGTCGGGTTCGAACCACGGACCTTCCTGTCAGTAAATTGCGCTCTAACCACTTGGGCGATCTCGCCCATAAAGTGGGAATATTTGACTTCAAAACTATAAAAACAGTGCTCATGAGTTCCCGGCCCGGGGGTTTGGCAAAAGTGGAAATGCCGGGTCGCCCATGCCTACACAGATGCACTCGGGTTGCCGCGTCTGGGTTCGAACCACGGATCTTCCGGTCAGTTACCTGACGTCTTACTTACGGAGCTATATCGAGCCCTGTTTCAGGGAGCTGGTTCGAGCCACGGTCCGTCCAGACACATATGCTCAGTCCTAGACATGTTTTCCGAATTGGTTTATAAGTTTTTAGAATATGCTGATATACTTGGGGCTTAGAGTTAGTTTTGTCAAACTGACCATATGAGAATGATCGGAAACCTTTTCTCCAGCTGTTCAGGATTTTTTCGGCTATGCGGATAGATTGTAGATTAGGAACTAAACTAGCCGACTTCTTTGAAGAAATGTCGACAGATCAGCCTCGTTTCATTTGATTGATTCGGTGATTTTAACCAAGATAAGCGAGTGCGAAGAGAGATTCGGTGTTCTGAACTCGCACTCGAAGGTTAGGGGGCTCCCACAAGACTGAAACTGACTATGAGTAGCAAACATCCAAAGACGGTTCTGTCTGCCTGCAAAGAACCACGCTTTACAAGCCTGGGCTGCAGACTTTAGAAAAGATACTCGACTCAGTGAAAAAAAGTTCAACGGTTGGTAGTTGATCAGGTGGCTGTTTATCTGTTCGCCGACTTTGTTAAGTGAGCTGAAGATGTTTTGTTGTCATTTGAGCAGACATCGTCAGCGCACTGTCGGGCGGCAGTTTTTTGGTAACAAAGACAAGAAAAGTCGGTGGGAGAAACATCTGCTCTGCACCGAGTATTTTGGGATCGTAAATAGATGAAAGTGTGTGGGATAGAACAATCCATTTGGAAGAAATTCCCAAATACCTGGTAGAGATCTTGTCCGCTCAAACTAAAGAAAATTAAAGGTTGGTTGACGCGATACAATTGAAAACAGTCTAAATAAGTCACTTGAGGAGATAATAAAGGCCAACAACACTGCTAGTTTTCAATACGTTGAGGTTTTTCTCTCTTTGCATGGTACTGATTAACGTTTCCATACTTCATACTCCTTCCCAGTTCACCGGGCAGTTTTCTTGTCAGAGTTTGTCCTATTTCTCTCCTTTATCGTTCAAAGACTTATCAAGATGAAGATGGCGTGTCCCGAAATTTACCGATGATATTGCTGAAACGAAGAGGTTAAAAATGTTCACCTGGATGGTCATCTCACTCCCGAGAAAAGTGCCTCATCAGATTCATTCCCAGTGATGCAGACACGTATATATAGATTGTTTTGGAGTGTGTGAGACAGAGAGACTTTGTCCAGTGAGCGAAACCAGTCGAAGAATTTTCAGCAGCCTTATGAGTAGTGTCTTGCATCTGTACGTGTATCGCAATATCTCGAATATCGTAGCAAGTGAAACATGAGGTGGCCTGGTGTAGCACGTTCAATTGCTCAAAAGTGATTCATCTGGGATTTAAATGAGTCCCCCGTCAAAACTAAATTAGTATGCAACTGAGTTTCTCTGTTACCTTCAACCCCTTTCCAGGAGTGTTCGGGGGCCAGCCGTCCCTAATAACCGAACATCACATCATTTGGACGCATGTCCCGTGCGCTCGTCCTCGACGATCGTTCTGTAAAGCTGATTGAAATTGTTCGTTAGAGTCCTGTATCCAGAGAGGCATTGAAGCAATCAAATTCAGTCGATGGGAAACTTTTGACGTTAATTTGAGTGATTGTATCAGGAAATTGCATCACACTTGCGGAGAGGAGCATCAGCTGTACTCAGTCCCGTTTGGTGTGGTCTTTTACATGTCAAAGATGATCGATTCCAACCTTCGGAGCCACGACAGAATAATGGAGGTGTTTCAACAAACAATTCGACGAGTTTTTAGGTTCAGTTATTGAATCAGTTTGTCTGAGGAGAAAATTCACCGTAAGCTGTTGAGGCAACAAATGAATGTTCTAGAAGCCTTGTACAGCTGCTTTATCCTGATGAGAACCATCAGCTGGGAACTTCTGATGAATATCACTGCAGGTTCGAACCCTGTTAGTGAGGAAACGCTTTATCGCGAGCTGTTAATCAGCACCGGAGTCAACTTAGACGGACTGCAATGACGCTAAACTCCAGAATTTCACGTGATTCGGCGTTGACTGGATCCACAAGGAAGGACCCCTTAGAGTTTTCAGCAACCTTATGAGTAGTGTGTCAGCTTTATACATGTATCGCGATATCTTGAATATCGTGCCAACTGAAACATTCAGTTGCTTATAAACATGATAAACGGAAGATTCATCTGGGTTCCAGGTGAACCTCGCGTCAAAATCAAAGTGGTAAGCAAATGAGCGTGCTTGTCGGATGTATTCCTTCATCTGAGGGGACAAACGGAAGAGGCGTTTTCTAAGACTAGGTCTACCTTGGAATGAATCAGGTAGAAGATGAGTGTGAGACGGTTTGGAGATGCCTACACTTTTGAAAAAAAGCTGTGTTTGGAACAAGAGTATCGGGATTTCCTGGTTACTCTTAAATACAAACAGTGTCGATAGGTAGAGTTATTGGCTTACCAATTTGTTTTTTACCCAAGAACAACTAGAATCTCTCGCTGATGATGTTTTTCTGAATGTGATACACCAGGTCACTTCATTTTCCAGTTTGTACGATATTTGAGAACGATTTAGCTGAGATTCAGGTGAGTCCGCCTTGAAAATCAAGTTGGTGTGCAAATGAATGTACCTGTTGAACATCAGGAAACTTGGGGACTTTGCCTACTCCCAGAAGGATGACACTGGTCGTAAGCTGACAAAGGGTTTTCAGCAACCTTATAAGTAGTGTGTTGCGTCTCGTTCTGGCTATCCACTGAACTTGACGGAAACAGAATGGTCACTGGCAATGTTTGTAGACTGGAAAGCAGAGGTTGATGCAAGCGATTCTCGTGCTTCTTACTATGTAATCATGTGGAACTCATGGTGGCCAATGAACATCAGAGACCGAGCGAATCTGTGAGAGGTATGGCCCGTGGTAGGGTGACTTCTCTTTCCAGATTGGTCCATCGCGTTGAAGTACGCGCGATGGACTCACGCACAGATAATGCCTAGAGCTGGACTGCCAGTGCAAACCCGAGGGACCGGAGGTTGGACTGGATGGAGCAGTTCAAGAGCCAACCATCAGCTTGCTCAACTTGCGGTCGATTAGCGCCCTTTCTGGCGGGTTTAACTGAGCACTTCAGACCGCACTTGAGACCCACAGCTCTCAAGACACATGGCCAGCCAGCTCCAATATACAACTTGGTCTGTACAACAACTGTCACAGAAAGTCATCTCTGTCACTGCTGTAGGTTTAACTCCCCGGAATGCTATCGGGGTGGATGATACGCGAATGAACAAGGAGCACCGTTAAGACTAAGTAAGCTGAATTCAAAACGATAGGACTCGTGTGAAAAAAAAGAGAGATGGCAATGAGCTAGTGAAATACCGAGTGAAAGGGACCTATTTGCTCGCATAAAGATACGTCCCAAGAGATCTTCAACAACCATCTACCATCCAAGATGTGGCTAAAACGGACAAACCAACTCACATATCAAAACAATGCAAGGTGATCTAAGGGTACTCTAGAGAACTTGAAGTGAGAGCCCTGTGCCTCGGATCGAATTCGGATCAGTGGTGGTGGTTCTTTGATTTTGTTCTAAGACCAGTTCCGAGTGAATATGCCCCGAAAGTGGTAGACCGCGGTGTGGTTTGATTTCCTCTTAGGACAGGTCACTCCATATAGGGGGGTCAGTGAATTCGAGATTAAGTGGAGCTAGCCTTCCCTACTCTTCACTCTCTCTCACACACCGTGTCGTGCAATTTCATCCACCACCAATGAATGCAAACGATAAGCCCAGTACTCACCTTTGTTGTGTTTACATTGTTCCGTATGGTGTCATACAAGTTATCGGTCTGAGCATCAACAGGTTGATCACAAACTACGAAGCAAATTATCCAGAACAAACAGAGGTATTCTATCCTTGAAGGCATGGTGAGCTATGAGTGACACATACTCTCCATCTGGTTTTATTCGCTGGCACTGCTCCTCGGTCGCGGTCCACAAATGCTTTGTTTACGTTTCGTGTCTAACGACATACACACACCACAGGCAGAGCCTTGGTAACACTGCCGCACAGAGCACACACACTCGTCAGACGTGTGACGAAACTGTGTGTACCTATGCGCTGTTAGTTCGCAGTGTGGGTTCGGATGAAGTCAAGCCGAATGCAGGTTTTCGGAACTGCGTCCGAACATAATTACAACCGTATCAGAATACTAAACTTATATGGTTTGGTTTCAGAAAGACCCGGGGATTCAACGGCTTTCCAAACTCGGGGGGGGGGGGGGGGCGTTTCTGGTGAGGTGCCGTAAGGACGTAGAACAATTGCTCATATTCCAGCACTTGTGAAATCTTTGGTGATGGGGAGATTTGCTAAAGATTTCGTCCCGACAGTGAAGCCAATCTATGCTGAAAAGCCAAGCAGCACTATACAGCTGTTTCATCCTTACTGGATATCACCATCATTGCCCATCTCACGAAACCGCAGACAGTTTCGAACTCGTGAACACTTAACTGTTTGGCCACGAGGGGCTGATCAGCAGGGTGATTAGCTCTCTGTGAGACAGTTGCACTCATCCTTGAGCAGCAGACATCACATCACGTGATCAGACTTGTTGACTGGTTGCCCGAGTGAAGACCCCTCAGAAGGGAGTGTCGCTCATATTGTGAAATTATTCCTTGTCTGAGCTATTTATCGATTGATGCTGATGGGGAGGTTAAATATTTTTGAATAGAGAAAGTCACCTAGTAATGCTAGCCAAAGTGTGAGTCACGAGAGTTGTGCCAAGCGAAGTTTACCTAACCTGACAACAGCACGGCTGTTAAAACCGAATAAACGTCAGATTGTGGCTTCTTCC
Source organism: Opisthorchis viverrini (assembly GCF_000715545.1). Taxonomy (NCBI): domain Eukaryota; kingdom Metazoa; phylum Platyhelminthes; class Trematoda; order Opisthorchiida; family Opisthorchiidae; genus Opisthorchis; species Opisthorchis viverrini. The sequence continues at coordinate 431,849 of NW_008751865.1, forward strand.
CATTGCGGCGTTTGGGTCGGACGTGTGCTAATTACCGTTTACCGGTGACCTGAAAAGAAAAATGGCAGCCGATGGGGTCAGGACAATGGTGTTTAGAGGTTTGCCGAAAATGAATCTGGTGTTTAGCTTGTTGTGTCTTGATGGACGATCGTGCAAATCTGTATCGGTCCCTTGGCCTTCTGCTCCACCAACTATGGTATATCAAAAGGCACGGTAGCTCTACACAGCCCTTTATGGAGACAAAAGGAGAATCATTATATTTTTATTTATAGGGTAATCACAGTGTTCCACAAGGTCGTGCTAGAATCACCGTGAGGGGGCGAGAAGCGTCGAGTCAAAGATACTCGATCAGGATTGGCTGGCATTCTGACCAATCAGGGCATGCCTTCGCTTGGTCCGTGTCCTGCACGTGACCCATCCGTCCAAACGATGTGATGTTCGGTTATTAAGGACGGCTGGCCTCCGGACACGACCGTCTGACAGGTTTTGAGCTGACTGTCAGTAAGACGACATTCAATAAGGAATCCTTCGTCCGCTGTCAAATATACCAATGGTTCGCTTGACAGCGTGTTTAACAGATTTTTGAACGAATGGAACCGCCAGAGAACTGGAACACTACACCGGTAATGTCGGTGCACAAAAGCAGAGGCCAGATGAACCTTTTCAGGAATGTTACACTGGCGGGTTCCAGTCTAGGATTGGCCGTTTTTGGAGTACCACAGGGGCCAGGGGGAACCTCTGTTCTCTTCAGTAGGCGTAAACACTTCGGCGAAGACCTCGAGAGTCTTTGCTTCATGTTTGTGAACATTACAGCGCTGGTTGACAGTCACAATATAGGGTTACTCAGCCTGAACGGCTGGTCGGGAGCTCCCAGCGAATGTCTCTGAGTATCTAAACGTTATTAGGACCTCAGTGCTACGTAGATGAGGTTAATGACCGGATACACAGCCCAAAGGGCGTCAGAGAACAGGGGGTTGAATCGGATGGGAATTGCAGCTGAGCATTGCACCAGGTGATATGTGTAGTTATTTCCTCTATACATTTCGTAAGTATTGTGTACAACCCTGAGAACGTATCAGAAAAGTACACGAAATTAGCAGAGGACGTTCAGAAACACTCGATCAAAGGATCTGCCAGCATTTGATTACTCTGTTGTGAGGGAGATGGCATTGCATTCGCAAGGCTGCTTCGTCTTTCAGTTGGTGCCATATTTGAGAAGAAACACTGGTCATTAGGTCTCTGAAAGCACTACGTCAGCCGGTTTAGTCCTTCTTCGAGCTCATCAAGTAGACGCAGTTCCCTACATCTGCCAACATAAGCGATAGATTCGGCCGGATTCAGCTGAATATGCCATTAAACCAGTATTAGGTTGCAAATGAGAGTAGTTGGAAAATTCTGTCCAATGTGGGTCCAAGGAGAGCAAAGCCAGTTTTGGGCTGTCGAAGAGCTTTCAGAAACCTCGTAAGTACTAGCTTACGTCAAAATGTCAAGGAGCTTAAGTTAAACAAAAAACCTGACCTTCAAAATTCAAGGACACTGTTCAGTCTTAGGGATAGTGAATTGAGGGTGTGATCTAAAACACCAAGTTTTCCGGCTTCTTTGTGTTCTGACTGAAACGCGAATGAAACCGGTTATCGGTAGACATGGCATTTTAGGAGTTAAGCGAACTGGACTACCTTCTTTTATCGACCAGTTCTGATGTCCTTGGCTAACCACTGAAAGGCGACCTCTTTATACTATCCCACTCCTTCCTTACTAATATTCGATCTAGTTCGATCCAGTTTCTCTTCTCCTACTTTCAGTACAGCCATAATCATGCATTTTTCGTTCCCCTCACTTGACCGATGAAGCGAATCCAGAGCTATTCCATTGCAGGTTCAGCAAGCGGTGACAATCCCCGTAGTTGTTTGCGTTTCGTGAAGTACGGGACGGCTGTCGCCCTACATCGTTCTTCGTCGCTGATGATGTCGAGACCTTGTGAGATCGCTGGATCTAACTGATACAAGAAGGTGAAAAAGAAGAAAAAGAAAGCAAGAAAGCGTTCAGCTGTAGCACCCTTTCGGTGCCTAACTGCCATGCCCCCTTCGAAGGGAGCACGAGGGCTGGGATAATGCCAGGTTGCCCAGGCCTAAAGAGAGGAAGTCGAGAGGCGAAGGTCGGGTTCGAACCACGGATCTTCCAGTCAGTAGATTCGCGCCATACAAGAAAGTGAACACCTGGTGCTAACGGTAGACTCCGCTGAAATGCAACCAAGCCTTCTATATTCCTCAAATGAATATACCAGACGAACTCTTGTTTCTCATCTATATTCACGAGACCACACGACACCACTCTAAAGTTCGATCAAAACTCCAGGCAGTCCAATATCGATTTCGCTCATATCTCGTTAATCATATCGTTTAATTGGATGAGTCATCAGTTATCGCTAACGTATTTTGCAGTTGAATTTTGATCGCCAGATACATACAAATTTGTACTGATGGAAATTCGGGGTCAAAAGTTACGACGTAGGCCTCAACAAGGGATCTTTTCCAGATAAGCCCCGCCATGATGCCGGGGCCTTGTGAGGTTGGATCTAACTGACACAAGAAAGTGAACATCTGGTGCTAACGGTAGACTCAGCTGAAATGCAACCAAGTCTTCCATATTTCTCAAATGAACGTACCAGACAAACTCTCGTTTCTCATATATATTCATGAGTCCACATGACACCACTCTACAGTTCGATCGAAACTCCGGACAGTCCATAATCGATTTTGCTCATCTCTCGTTTATCATATCATTTAATTGGATGAGTCATCAGTTATCGCTAACGTATTTTGCAGTTGAATTTTGATCGCCAGATACATACAAATTTGTACTGATGGAAATTCGGGGTCAAAAGTTACGACGTAGGCCTCAACAAGGGATCTTTTCCAGATAAGCCCCGCCACTAATGCAAAAAGTGCATGTGCCCAAGTTAAGCCCCGCCCCCCACTTTTTGCCAGCTCCAATTTAATCTACGCACACAACCTTGACCCATTTTTGATGAAAACATTTCCTTATCCGCATATAGGTTCGTTTTGTGCGAAAATTTCCTCCGTTCGGATGTAAAACACTGAATGAACTTTCTGACGCTTTCAAATCTCGTTCATGACAAGGAGACGGCAATACGTTTTTTGCAAAGCCACGGAGTGATCCATCAGCAACGTTTCTGCAACAATGGCCACCAAATGGCACTTTCAACTGTTTCTGACAGGTGGAGGTGTAATGCCCGACAGTGTCGGCAGGAAATCAGTCTTCGAAAGGGAACTTGGATGGAGCGGTCTAGAATGGAGTTTAGGACAGTAATTCTATTCATTTATTGCTGGTCCAAAAATTTGGCAAAAATCAAATTCTGCTCAGAAAAATTATCCATTAGTCGCAAGACCGCTGTTGACTGGAAGAACTTTCTTCGCGAATTTTGCGCCTGGCGGCTTTTGCAGATTGCAACAGTTATCAAGTTTCACATCCTCTGTTTTCTAATCTTTTTTTGGGTGGCCGGGGTTAGTTTTTTGGAGGGGCTTAGCTGGAAAAGATCCGTCGTGTGTTCTCAGGCAAAGCTCCAAGCTTGTTCCTTGAAGTAGTCAGGTGCACTTCCGAACTGTCGTTTCTTTATCTAATCTAGGCAGTTTTGCTCATGTTCGGAGGTCCGAAATATCGCTCAGACTTAACACTCTAACGCCTAATTTCAAAATCCAGTCATCAAATTAGAAACGTCCAAAAATAACCTAAATGATTCACCGTTTCCTCACCCAGTGTGAGAAAGCGATTTCACTTTTTTTGATAAACGCTAAGGCAACGAACGCCGCATCAAGCACCACGTATTGAATTGTAGTTAGTTGCGGGAACTGGTATTCACCCTCGTTTGAACGTTTTGGTCGACTGTGCACACACTTTCCCGTGACCGGATGTGAATGTTACGAGCCCCGCAACCGCCTAGAACCAATCAAATTTTGTCCAGCATCTGTGATGCTACTGCGCAACTGGGACATTTTGATGGATGCGTCGATCGATTGACACGATCCGAAAGGTTTATCGATCGTCGTTCAATTCGTTGGACGAGCCAATCACACGTTCGCTTCTTCAGACACGATGATTCAGCGTGCGGGTGGTTGAATCGTTCGCCTGGCATGTCGGATGCCCGGAGTTCAAGCTCCGCGACGCGAACAAGGATATGCGCCAATAAAAACGAAAGTCGTGTCCAGTGCTTCCTCCCTCTGGTGTGGACTTATCGGAATAAATGCGACAGAATCAGAGAAGCGATGTGAATCAAACAAGTAAAATGATGCGTTCAAAAATTACTATTCATTAAAGAATCAGCCTAATGAATTGGGCTATTGATCTTGAAATGGGACGTCCCATTAGCGAAGTACACTCATTTGCAAACAAATTTAGGCCGCCTCTTGTTTCAGTTGGTACGATATTCGAGATCTCGCAATACATGTACAGACGTAATACACTACTCACAAGGTTGCTGAAAAATCTTCGACCGGTTTCGTCCCTCTTGGGGCTCATCAGGTAGGCGCGGAAAAATCAGATTCAGCTGGGTTCCAGGTGAGTCTCTAGTCAAAACCAACTTGGTTTTCTAATGAGTGTATAATTCGAGTTTCGTGCAGTTTGGATTCAATTAGAACATGAGGTTGACGGAAACTCGGGGACTGCGGTTTCTTGATGAGCCCCAAAATGGCGAAGCGGGTCGCGGGACGTCACATTATTTCACAAGGCATCATAAATCCTTAATGGAGATTTCGTCCCGAAAGTTAAGCCAGTCTGTGCTGAAAAGCCGAGAAGCACCGTACCGCCGTTTGGTTCTTTCTGAGAATCATCAACATTTACAGAATGGAATCTCCATTAAATATGCCGACAATCTGTACGTAGCTCACCCGATGAGTGAAACCTCCATCTGAGAAGTGGTCACTTGAGAAACCAATCAAACGTGTGACGTGGATCCCGTGATTGAAGGATGAACGAAGGTTCGAGGGACCCTGGAGTTTCGTGAGGCGCGCACTGTTGATGCCTCAACAAGGATGAAACAGCTGTACAGTGTCTCGCGGAATATCAGCACAGGTTGGCCTCGTTCGAAGGGCGGAGCCCCTAGTAAAAGTTCTCTGGTCTCCTCACTCTACCAACAGAGGACACGGATCGCCAACCTACTGCCTTCCAAATAGGCGACGTATAGACTGAGGACGCTCGATGTGTTACAGCACAGCCGGTTCGCCGAAGCTCTACTCAATGTGTTAAGGCTTGGTGTCCCTCTCTGAGTGATATTCACAAGTGACCAAACGTTGATAACTTCCACTTACCAGTCACAAAACATGAAGGGACTTGAGAAATGTTGAAATGAACAGTCCAAGTACACTTTGGAGGAATGCAAAGGCACGCCTGAAAATAGAACCCAGAAATTTTCATCAGATTTTTCAATACCGTGTGGAACATTAGTTTATCATGCACATAGCTTTCGAATACGTCCGGCGCACACACACACTCAGGTCGTTGACAGACTCTGGTAGTCTGGAGGGTCACGGTAACTACACTAAAGCATGAAATTAGCATATGTTTATCGCAACCAGACAACGGATTTGCGTTCAAGTGAGAAAGGCTGTTGTTCTCTGTCGCTCGCTTTTTGAAATAGTCACGTGACTCTTCGACTCTTTTGAAACAACGAGCCGTTTGCATAATCAATCACATGTTAACTGACCTCCGAATCGATAAATCGGTCCGCTATGCGAATAAGAACGACCAAATGCAGTCTGGACGCATTTGTTGATTGTTGTTACACCATGACAGCATGCACCTGTCAACGTGTCACTTGGACCATTCTCTGGTTACTGCTTCTTCTTATTATAATTTGGCCTGTGGCGTTTTTCGTTGCCTGGATCTACGTGTTCGTTCAGGTGTTCGTCCCCTGCTTTGAACCCTTGAACTCGGTCAATGAAGCTCTCTTCGCGGTCACCTCATTCCCCCTTACATGTTCCCGCAACATTATGGAAGGGAAACCGATGTGTTGAAACTGTGACTTTGTACGCTTTTGTGCATATCGATTATCGATCGGACGTTTAGTACTTGGTTTTGACGATGCTTTGCCTTGGGAAATAGTAATTGCATACGGATTTTCCCTTACAACTTTGCCTTTTCATTTCGATCGCAAATGCGGCTATTGATTTTTTTCAAGGACGCATGTGATGACTGCCTCCTGGTGTCGCAATTAAGGCAACCATTGAAATAAGTTTAAGGTGATAGGTTAAAATAACATTGAGAGTGTAAACAATGCACCAACGGCCAGTGGCCATGCGTTGGACCCAAGTTCTTCAGGATTATGTGCTTTTTTAAAATTGCTGATAGTTGAGGATGATCTGCTTGCATTGTGGAACCTTAATGCCTTCTTATTACCATGAACCCCGGTCTGGATAGCCGATCGATAGCCTGGTGTGCTTAACCAAACCAGAAAAGTCAATGAACGTGCGAGCCAGCCGCTCTGTTGATCACTGTTGCTTAAAAGGGGTCAAAAAGTGACACTAAGAATACAACTCATCTGTCAAGGACGAGTGAAGAGCAACCAATGAAATCTGTCCCCCACGAAAAGCGGTTATTCCATTGGCAGTTATGTAGTCCCGTTACTTTCGGGTTAAAGAAACAAGAATACAATTTCACCTTTGAGAAATACACTCATTTGCAAATCAATTTGGTTTTCACGAGAGACTCAACTGAATCTCTCGTTTATGATATTCTACAACTGAATGTGCTGCACACGCGAGGCCTCATGTTTCAGTTGGCACGCTATTCGAGATATCGCAGTATAGTTTCATAGAGACTACTCAAGAAGGGTGAAATTGGTCGTGGGCTGTCGAAGAGTTTTCGACAACCTTGTGAGTAGTTTTCTTTATAGAAGGGGCATCTTTTTAACATCTGAAAATTACTGAACTAGTGTCATGCTAGAGAATGTTAACTAGGTGCTTTTACACGAAGAAAACTGCTCAAAGGTCTGCTGAAAACTCTTCGACAGTCCATCATCTCGAACATCGTGCCAAGTGAATCATGAGGCGGCCTGTGTGCAGCACATTCAATTGTGGAATATCATAAACGAGGGATTCAGTTGAGTCTCTCGTGAAAAGCAAATTGATTTGCAAATGAGTGTATTTCTCGAAAACAGTCCAAGTTGGGTTCAAGTAGAACATATGGTTGACGGAAACTGGGAGACTGTACCTACCTGATGAGCCCCAAGAAGGGTGAAACCTGTCGAGGGTTGTCGAATAGTTTTCAGCAACCTTGTGAGCAGTTTCTTTTATGACAGTTTCATTTTATTTTCCCAAGCGAAAGAATACCGATCTCCGTCATTTTTGTAATTTAAATAGACGTGTTGTTGAGGTTTCCGATACGGAACTGTGAGTGACGCGTAGGTTCGACAATCCCCATTGGCAGAGTGAAGAATTGGGTTCGAAATTTTACGATAATATTTACACAAGGCTTAGAACAAATGTGTACAACAAGCCTCAGTTGTTCAGCGAAATACACTCATTTGCAAACTAATTTGGTTTTTCGAGAGACCCACCTGAAACCCAGCTGAATCTCTCGTTTGTGATGTTTTCAGGCAACGGAATGTGCTGCACCAGGCCGCCTCATGTTTCAGTTGCTACGATATCCGAAATATCCCGATACATATACATCTTTGTAATGCACTACTCATAAGGTTGCTAAAAATTCGTCGAGTGTTCATAACAGCATCAACAAGTGCATAGTGTTGTCTCAGGAGTGTGGGTTGCGGTCGTCCCCTCGGATGACAGTCACGTGATTCTGACTGGCAGTGTGGTCGCACAGGACTCTGGAGAACAACTCAGCGCAGGCTCGGCAATCGGGAAACAAACTCGCACGGATAAGCACACACTCACCCACAGACACACAAGCTGATACGCAATTGTCGGACCGGACGGCCTTCGCGGCAAGGTGAGTGGCGAGTACAGGTAAGCAAAACTCTTGGAGATCAAAAGTACATAAATGAATGAAGCAATTATCACGTGATCAAGTTATATTCGATAGACGTCCACACATGGATTTACAGTTCTAATGAAGATTTGTTGAAACAATGAAAAGAAGTGACTTTTTCACTAGTTATTTGTCAGTCGCGCAACCCGAGAAGTGTCGCACAACCTTGTGGTTTTTGGCTAAGGAAATCGATTAGTGGGCACTGCTGGTAGAGTGGGAATTTTTCTGGAGTTCTAATCCCAAACAGTCGGCGTCATTCTTCTGAATTTCATCAGCATGTCAAAATTGACAACCTTGAGTGGATGATACCATCGCACGTTCACTGTATCAACAAAATAGATTTCCAGACCTGTTATAGTTTGGAGTCTTGACGAAGTTAGTCACCCTGTGAGCTAAGAAACAAAACGTTCTACAAGTCGCAAATAATCGTCCGTTTTGGGGAAAATGTCCGCACTACTGAAATGGCGGTTGAGTAGCGTTGGAATATCCGCCTTGTCTGCATCACGATCGACAGAAACATCAGGTGAAAATATTGGTGCTCCACTGTTTTAGAGCAATGTTAATTTATTTCAATAAAGTCTTGTAACGGGAGAATGAAATATAGGCGAGGAAGGAAGACCTAGGGTTGGCCTATCACGAGTCTCCGACTTGGCTACACCTCCGACACTCACTCAGGCAGTCTGGACAGGAACCGACATTGGTATGCCACCGCATGCGCCAGCGTCATCGGTCAAGCGCAGGAGGGGTCATGTGGACCCCATCCAGTAATGCGAACGGTACCAGAGACACCCAGGCCTTTCGCTACATCCCTCGTTCTCTTCTGTCATGTAAATAGATCCACATCTAGGTTCCCCGCCGCTCCGCATAGGGCACGGAAAACAGCGCTCGCCTCGGCAGGTGGTAACCCGGTATGCGTACCACATTTGCCAGCTAACATGGCTCGCCCCAACACAAACCTGCTACCTGATATTCTCATTCCGAATAGTCTGAGACCTCGATGGTCACAGATCTGACGATGTCTCAGATCCTCTATCCGAAGTGGGCGAGATGGACCAAACTTACTGACAGGAAGGTCCGTGGTTCGAATCCGACCTCGGCCTCTCGACTTCCCCCCAGTCTAGGCTTGGGCGACCTGGCAGTATCCCACCCCTCGTTTTTCCTTCTCGTGGTGTGGTAGCTAAGCACCAAAAGGGTGCTACAGCTGAACGACTTTTTTCCATCCAGAATGGTCAAGCAGCCATAAAACCGTTTACCCCAAATTGTAGGCTGATACACCAGCCGTTTAATGTCCAGTGATATGCCTTTTTAATGCCTCAATTAGCGTGAATTGGTACAAACACTTGTGGCATCTGACTTTATGTTTCCCGTTACCCTCAACTCTAAGGCAGCGTTTGAGACGCATTTAGTGTTCTGAAATCTCCACTGTCACTCCTTGAATTCGCTGAGGCACGCTCAAAGCTGACTGAAGTGTGTTCGGTGAAAACCGCTCAATGATTCTTTTCGAAAGCCAGACTGTCACGTGATAGGCAATGTTGTGGAATATACGTAGCTCGGGTGCGCTGATTAGTTGTCTCTCCGTTCACCGAGCGTGGCAGTTGGACTACAAACGTTTCATCACCAATAGGGGTGACATCGTCAGTGTGACCAACAGCCAGTCACGTGATAGTTTGTGACAGACGTACCTATGGTGAATCCACACATTTATCGGCATACTGGGTCGCAGTAATGATTCCTCATAGTGATAGTGCTACAATGTAAGAGGAAGTACATTTTGCCGTTTCCATACGTACAGGATCTCATAATAGACGCAAAATTTGATTGGGCAAGTAAACACAGCCAATCAAAGAAAAGATAACAAAATTTTTCACAGCTAGTAGCCACATAACGGAGGTTTTGTGTCAAAGTGTTGACATTTTCACAATTGATGTCAGTACACGCATTAAAATTGTGAAACTCTATTATTCCCTTGGTAAAAGCGCCACCGCTGCACCTCGTGGTTACAAAACCAAACATGGTCTCATCAAAGATCATTTCACCGTGTCAACCATTGCGAAATTTCAGTCCACTGGATCTGTATTGGATATTCCTGGCAAAGGGAGAAAGTCTCTGAGTGATGGAAGAGCGCCCATTGTACAGAATGCCGTCGAGCAACTTCAGTCCCAGAGCACCGTGGCATCTTCGTCAGTAGCTCAGGTGTCTCAGTTGACCGGCATTCCCCGTGTCAGCATGCATCGTATTATGAGACACCACCTTCATCTCAACAAGATGGTGTTCCACCCTACTACTCAAACCAAGTGAGAACTTACCTCCGACAGTAATTTTCTCATGAGAGAGTCATTGCTCGTGGATTTCCAAACTTTTGGCCCGCAAGGTCACCCGATCCCACACCTCTGGATTATTGGTTTTGGGGCTTGATCAAAGCTTGCGTATATCATGAAAATAAACCGAAGAATTTGGTGGAGTGGAGAGTAAGAATTGAAGAAGTGTGTGCACAAGTGACGCTTGAAGAAGTTAAACATGCTGTGTCTTACATCTCATACCGCCTCCAAATTGTTATAGAAGAAAGGGGCAATTTTTATGTATTTTTTGTAATGCCGGCTTATTTATAGTAAACCTTCACAATGCATGTATGCTCACGTAAAAATAATAAAGTTTAAATCAATGTTAAAGTTTTAACTTGGGTATTATTTTTTGTGTCTATTATGAGACACCTTGTAGTTTCACCCCCAACTGCAGGTGAACATACACAAGAGACAAGTGTGTGAGGTGCAATACGCCTACCCGAAACAGATTGAACTATCGGGATTTGATATGAATATCGATTGTAGCCCTCAATTTGGGTTTAACGGATGAAGATTGCTTTTCAGAGCTTTCTTTCGACCGTGTGAATAATTTTCTGTAGTAATTGAGGTTAAATGTGGACATCAATATTTTATACAGCTGTAAAAAAGCTGCGTAAGTGTTGTCACGTGATTTTAGCGGCCGCAGTTTTGTTCACCCGACTTTGGAGATTACCGCACACTGAAGGTCGTTTCTGATTGGTGCATCAGTACAGGAGTGTCAGCTGATATTAGGGGGGAGCAGAACCTATGCATTGAAAGCAACAGCTTGGATGCAATTGAGCGCGCGATTTAGCCATGTCAGAAGATGTCTCGGGGTCCCCGTTCGATGGTAATGACCAGTGTAGTTGAGTTCTCTGGTAATGGATTTGATACCTCGCTGCCAGATCACTGTTTGACCTCCCCTGGTTATGCGGAGAAGCCGGTCAACTGGCATATGAAGCACGTGACCGAGCCAGCACAACCTATGGAATTCATATGTCTTGGACGAGTTAGATCTTCCGGAAACCATGGAGTACTACAACCTTACCGATCCGATGTCCCAACCAGATTCATGCTCCGAAGACATCGACAGTAAACACCAAAAGTCTTTTGACGTCCACGGAGCGCAGTGGCCAGGTTTATGACCCGTATAGCAATATGAGTGGCACCACAGCGTTGTAAACCCATACGCTTGACGGATAAGCTGCTGTTACGCCTACGCCATAGGTGATGCAGGTTCACAAAAGCTGATCTGGCCTTCCCAATCTGGACGGAAATATTATCTTTCGCGAGACCACCGGGAACGATACAGCTGCCCTGGTAAACAAATGTGTCTACTACCTCAATCGTTTCATCCGCAAGCACGAGGCCAGGGTTCGAGCCCACCCAGCATTGCAGTAGCACTTTGCAGGTATTAAGCGCGTATCAAACCGTGAGGCAGAAGTATTTAAACTATATAATATCGTTTGCATTAGCAAGGCATCAAATCCATGGATGGCTTTGTCACCTGCGTACGCCCCGGAAGAACTTTGACTCCATGGGTATAAGAGGCTGATAGTGAGTCTGTCATGACCGTGTCAATGACGAAGTTGAAGAGGAAGGATCAAAGAATACACACCTGTCTGAGACCACTTGATGTGGTGAACTCAGGCGAGAGCTTCACAGGACTGCGGGACAGAACGTACAGTGCCTGGAAGGATGATCAGGCATTTCTGGAGAACACATTTGCTCCATAGACACTCCCACAATGCCTGACAACTCACAGAGTCAAAGTCAAGTGAGCCTACCACTGTTGGTCGTTAGGAACAGTGTCGCTGTTCCAAAATCTGTCGATAGGTGATTCTCATGAATCTGCCTCACCCTGGATTCCTTCAAACTTCGAAGGATAAAACCAGTGAACACCGAGGGAAGAATGTATCTAGGAAAGAAGTGAACCTGCGAATTCGTGTGATAGTCGGGTATAAAGTGTACGATGTAAACACTCCATATTATCTTTGAATCCATTGAGTCTTGTTGTTACGCCCGAATGTTTAAACCTCGAATGAATGAAATACATCGACGTTTAGGCTACAACAGCCTCAGAATGATATCACAACACAACTCACCATTGGAGCTCATTAGGACTGATGGTTTATCGCATTCAGTCAGTTTCGTGGCTGTTTTTTGCAAATGGACGATCGTTTTAGCCCTCTTTGAACAGTTCACGTTTATCGCGTCAGGTTATTTGTTTTCCCTGTGCTCATCCCGTTGTGACACAGTATCCGTAAATGGGACCCTAACCCCCTCCAGAAAGGTAAACTCTGAAATGCCCAAAACAAGGGGGCTCGTTTTTTCTGCGGGGACTTGCTGATCTACCGGCAAAGTATCGATTTCACTGTAACACTGAAAATCAGTGGTATCAGCAAGCAGTCCCGAGAGCTGTACAATGATAACAACGGTTACTAACTGTCAAACTTGCCGCGTCCTTTCATTTAAACGGATTCTTCCGCTCACGGAAGAAGGTGGAATATAGTGAACCTGTTTCGCCTTCCACTAGGATCCCGACGCGTAACAGACTAATAACCTAATGAAAAGTACCCTCGGATTTTCTAATGGGATATAAATGTGGGGTATACAAGCTTGCCTTTATGAAGGAAACTACTCACAAGGTTACTGAAAATTCTTCGACAGTTCACGACCGGTTTCGCCCGTCTTGGGCCTCATCAGGTAGGCGAAGCCCATAAGTTTCCGTCAGCCTTATGCTCTACTTGAACCCAAATTGGGCTGTTTTCGAGCGATATATACTCATCTGCAAATCAATTTGGTTTTCACGAGAGACTCAACTGAATCAACAATGCATCCACAGCGAGCTTGTTCGTCGGAATTCGCTTGCAGCACATAATAAATTGTCCGAGATATATGGAGAGAAAGACGTACCAGGCTAATCAGAGAGCATTAGATAGCTTTGTGGTTTAGCGCGCAAACTGATTGACCGAAAGGTTCGTGATTAGAACTAAATCCAAGAATCTCGAGTGCTCCTGTTTAGGCTTTAATAACCTGACAGTGTCTCAGACTTCTTGCTTCCTATGCGTGTTGCTAGGCCTCGACAGGGTCTTACAGTTGAGCGATTATCCCAGGTCAACCATCCTACCTTTTCTAACATGGTAACAATTTCCAAAATCTTCAAGTGACATGTCCACGTAAGCAAAACACGGCGCCTAAGGATGGACTCGAACCAGCAAGACCCCGCCTACCGGAAAGATGCTCTAATGCCTGGGCTACCATGTTCAGGTAGCTGACCTTCACAACTGATCTGCCCCTCTTCTCCACCGGCATCATTAGATTTCCCACTTTGTGATATACCCATGGGAACAGACAGAATCTGGACGGTCTCAACCTGAACTCACCTGTACCGTTAGGATTCTCAAATGCAGATGAGCCTACAGCCTGCAGTGTTTCTGTATAGCATGAATCACATCTAGTGAGGATGTTCCCCCCCCCACTTCGCTCCAAATTGAAACCGACCATACTGTCATTCAAATGCCCTTAAATACCTGGTTCAAAGAAGTGGAACGTTTATTTTTACTGCATTTCCTCCAGTGAGCACTATTCACACTATCCTCGATCAGCATGTACACCTGAATTCAAGGAATACGGGACGTCGCTGTACTGAGTGGTTTACTAACCTGATCAACCTGTGCTTATTACTACGCTTAAATAAGCAGCTAGCTCACAATAGCTCACCTCTTTACTAAGAATTCTACAAAGACAAACACTTGGCAGCGATTTAGACGTGCTGTTGACAGTTTGTCTTATACTACTGACAGGAAGTATCAGTAGCATGATTCTAATCGATAAAGGTTGTCTCGCCAGCTGATCAGATCTCTTCGAGCCGTAAAAGTGACGACCTCAAGTGTTTTCTTTGCCTACACTTTTTGATTATCAACCCGGTGCTGGAAGCCTGTCATTTTTTCAGTAGAATCAAGCATGGGTTGAATGCCACACGACTCCAGAGTTGGTGTGCACCTGTAGGAACCATACCTAACTAGCCTAGACGTAACACACTACTTACAAGGTTGATGAAAACTCTTCGACCTTGTGAGTGGTATGTCGCGTACCAACTCGAACACCAGCACCCAGATGAAGAAACCCTCGTAAACGAGAAAGTCAGCTGATGAACATCCCGTCAAAAGTGAACGGACACACAAATGAACGTTTTTGGCGCAAATGCCAAACGGAGTTGAAGCTTTTCTGGTTTCCAGAGTGCAATACTCCACTAGTGTTTTGACTTGATGAACGGTAGTGCAACTCTGTATCGGTCCCTTGGTTTCCTGCTCCGCCCACTATGTTGCATCAGAAAGCACGGTAGCCCTATACAGTCCTTTATGGAGACAAAGGAAAGTTATTACGACTGTATTTATGAGGTAGTTACCGAGTGTTCCGTTAGGTCCGGCCGGAATCTCCGTGAGGGGGCGAGAAGCGTCGAGTCAGAGATGGTTGATCCGGATTGGCTGGCATTCCGACCAATCAGGGCATGCCTTCGTTTGGCCCGTGTCCTGCACGCGACACATCCGTCCAAATGATGTGATGCTCACTTATTAGGAACGGCTGGCCTCCAAAAAACCTATTCTGAAGTTCACTCAGTTTCCATTCATTAAAGTTATGTTTTTGAATACGGTCAACACTGCTGCCTTGACCAATCGTACGCCTCTAGTTCTACGACACTCACTTCCATCTGTTTCCACTCCAAGCTGAGTACAACAGATGGAAAGTACATTGGGTGATACAATCCATCTCACACGGATTTCGCAAAAGCATTATCTTCTCTCGTTTATTAGCGACGGAAATGTCAAGCCAAATGACTCTCAAATGCTCCCATTTCCTGATCATTAGCCGGTCACGGAAGAATCCCTCGATCGATTGTTTTGAATAACCTAGAGGCAGTTGGGCTAGACTGTTTGACTCAATCACACGAGTCACACGACTTTTTGAGTTTATCCTTTTATTGTGACAGGCAACACAGCTGCTTCAAGTATCCCATTAACTGGGCTCAAATCCCATTCGGGGTCGAGGATGACCTATGCTTCTTTCCATTCTGTTCTTTGGACTGACCAGAAGGAAGGGTGGTTAAGCGAGTAATGTGGATAGAAAATCTAAAAGTGTTATAACAAACTGCTGTTCGCAATTCAGTTCATGGTGCCAGAAAGAACTCACCGACAAGGGCACGAAACCATCAACATCGATCGTGCTTCCTTGAGATGCCTGAACACTGATCACATTCGGTAGTGCTTCTGTGGCGCGAATGAACACTCATCTGCTTTTGCTAAATTGATTGGATGATTGACTGGCCTGGATGCATGCCAGCTTTCCTACTGAGGTTTTGGTGGAGTTTTAGCGTCTCACTAAGTTCCGGGTGTTCAGGAATCTGACCTTCCTGATACAGAGTTTTTAGGAATCCACGATGTTAAGGAACCTTCTGTCTCTATGTACTGTCCCATGATTTCACCACGTCCCATACTTGCATTAATGAGAGTCAGGCTTTATTTCCAGGTAACCTGACTAGATACACACACCATTCAACAGCGGGGCCTCTTATACACACAAATGTTTGTGTGTGTCTGTAACATACACCCATGACACGTTCCGGTAACTGAGCAAGCCTTTCAGCGCATTTCGGAAGCCATCCTGCCTGAGGACAACTCTTTTTCAGGGGACCGGGGACCGTGAAACTGTGATCCGAGCACTTCAAGCTGTCTCCATTATAACTTGCAACCTATCCCGGGAAGTCTTGAAAACGGTCTTGGAGTATATAAGTTCAAAAAGAGGCAGGTGATCATCCGTATTTGTCAAGACTTTTGTTAGGTTGAAGTCATTGTCAAAGATATCTACCGTAGATGCTCCTTTCCGCCAAAAAACACAAGGCGATCGATGACTGCACAGCGTAAAGGAACGTTTTTGAACCAAAGCTAGGGTCTACCTGGAAGCACCTTCAAGGTCAGTTTCTATTTTTATACTTAGGCATACTACTCACACCTGCGTGTCATTCAATAGTGGGTCTTCCCTCGTTAGTTCCGTTTTCTAATTCCTTGGTCTATGGCTGTTCTTGAGGTATTATTGGTTTACTAGCTTTCGGCTTAGAGAGCAAATTGTTTGTCAAAGACTGTCACATCCCCCCTTTTCGATGGGCATTGGATTATCAGCCATTTTGCTACAAATATGGGTTTGTATCCAGAAAGCATGTTTTATTCTTGTTTGTTTTATTGGAAAGGAGCGGAGAGGTCAGGCATGTGACCGCTTGGTTAGCAGCTATGGTCTGCTGCTGTTCTCTCCGTATTTTCAGACTACTCATGAGTAGCTAAGATGTCATGCATTCATCGAATCCTGGTGAGATCGGCCTAGCAGGTCGAGAATCCGATTCTGAGCGGACGGGTGTGAAGAACCATTGGGAAGAAGGAGGCTGTGGAAAAGAATGATGGATCCTCAGAACTGCCTCACTTTATAGATCTGTGCTTTCTTTGTGTAGTCCAATAGAGCAGCGGTTTTCAACCTTTTGTCCAAGCTCTTCTCCCTTCTGGTTTCACATTCAGGACGGAAAACTGTTCACTTCATAAGCTGTGGATAACGATTCTGTGGGAAATCGTTGAAGTAGGCTCCCGCTTTTAGAGTTTTTCACTCATTTGCGGACTGTGCTGGTGTTAGTGAAGCCCTCAGCCAAATATCAAATCTGTCCCTGGTTTATATCACTCTTCGACCGAAGGTGCTGTGCAATGGTCGCCACGCGTTCCAGTTGGAATGATGTTGGGCCTATCGAAGTATTCGATTACAATTTTCAAACCGACTGTCGGCAACGGGTTGCTCAATGGATTCTAGGGGCTCTCTCCAAAGATCGGTGAATCGGGGGCGATGAGTGACCGTGGTGTGGTGACAGAATAAGCTGTCAATGTGATGCATATTTTGCCGTCTTGTTAAACATGATTTTCCACGGACAACTAACTATCAGTTTAACCCTGACTTATGTTCTGAAGTTAAAAACATCCTATTGGAGTGGTATTGATTTGTTGGAGATTGTAGGGTGACGTCAATGTCAAAGACGGAACAGCCATAGTTTTTTGCTTGTTTCAGGCAGTGAAAGATGTTACTTTTAAATGATCTTATCGTGGAATAGCTTCCACAAAGCTCTATCGTGCTAGAAGGTTGGTACAAGTAGCCTTACAGTTGTACTTGTCATCTGCAGCCCTAATTTTGTTTTATCGACAGAGGTGTTACGGAGAGTGTCGATAAGTGGACCGGAAACCGCGCACGACACTCCTACTTTGAATGCCTCCAAAACCAGAAAATTCGACCTTAGATTAGAGAGAACACGCTCCCAGCAATTATACGAGTAAACTCATCTTGAGGATAGCAGTAGCTGTGTGCTATCATTCAAACATTACTCTTGATAGTAC
The DNA here is from genome assembly GCF_000715545.1 of Opisthorchis viverrini. NCBI lineage: Eukaryota > Metazoa > Platyhelminthes > Trematoda > Opisthorchiida > Opisthorchiidae > Opisthorchis > Opisthorchis viverrini. The sequence continues at coordinate 449,595 of NW_008751865.1, forward strand.
CTATTTCTCCAAAACGTCAGACGTTTGGTAATGTTGCTGAAGTCCTCTACTTTGAACTTTCTGGAGAGTTCTCACAATCTTCGTAAGGAATATGACGTCTAGGTTGAGGGATTGTGCGCGATGTACAATAGTGATACCATGGGCCTTGGAATAAAACGACAAATATGACTGCGTCGCGTCTGTAGTGAGTACTGTTCACCTAAGACGATCGCCTGCCAGATCAGTCGAAAAACGTTTGTTCAATTAAGCCGGTTACTGATAACTCACACATGGTCAAACAGGAATGAACTCCGAGGAATACACTCATTTGCAAATCAATTTGGTTTGCACAGGAGAATCAATTGAATCTCTCGTTTATGATATTCCACAACTGAATGTACTGCACACAAGCCGCCTCATGTTTCATGTTTCGAGATGTCACAATATACGCTTTCATAAAGGAAACTACTCACAAGATTGCTTAAAACTCTCCCACAGTTCACGACTGGTTTCGCCCTTCCACTTCGGGCTCATCAGGTAGGCACAGTCCCAGAGTTTCCGTCAAACTTATGATCTACTTGAAGCCAAATCGGACAGATTTCAGCGAACAGCTCACAGCAACCTGATAAGTAGTGCACGGTTGATTATGCATGGCATAACCTATCGGACTATCACGAAGAGTTTTTAGGAACCTTGTGAGTAGTTTCCTTTAGGAATGAACTCCATTACCTTATCTACAAATGACCATGGATAGGCAATCATCAATCGAGAGGTAATCCCATCGTGAGAACAACTTGACGTATCAAATAAAAAGGTCATCTCTGTTATCACAGATCTCTGGTGCGTTGTCATTTAGACAGTGAATAAACACTATTAAATTGTTAACTGAACGACGTTTAACAATATTTGCACGTCTGCCTCAGGAAAAGTCGCGTTTTTTAACGAAATTTTGGTCACACAAGATCAGGATTTACCACATAACCTGTTTGAACCTAGCCAGAGGATTATTTGGGACCGTCATTCAAGAAAAAAACCAACCTGTGTACACTCTACGTAAACAAACTGTTGTCATGGTTTCACCAGCTCTTCTGCGCATTCGGTGCGTGTCAGCGTGTCGTGAATTTGCACCAATCAGCTTTCGACTTTCATGAGAACTCACTTAACCTAAAGCTAGACATTCAGTGCGCTGGTTAGCCCTCTTGCCACGCTGCAAGACTAACCGTCAATGTGATCACAACTCGTAGGTACCTGATGACAAATCGCACCCCGATTGCTACTACACTCTTCTTGTTGACTGAACGATGAAAGCAACCGAACTTATCGATCGGAGTAATCGATTGGCTGTGTTCAAATACAGATCGCACGCCACTACACCGAGCAGATATGGGCAGAAATTTGTCTTTTGTAAACTGTCGGAAAACACTGACCCGGATCTGTTTGAGCTAATTTTATCAACATTTTCTTATTTTTCGTGATGGCTTCACGACAAAGACATGACGGTTCAGGGAAAGCAAGAGCTTCGAAGTCTGATCTGATCAACCATGACCACAGAAATGAGTAAGTATAACATTTCGTTTTGTTGAAAGCTGGAAAACACTTTGGTTTTTTAACATACCTATTCAGTTGAGACTCATTGTTTGGGTGTGACCTCTCAGGTATGAAGTACATGGTGCCACCCAGGTGGGTTAAGCTTTTTCTGTCCGTCAGGTAAAATTACACGCATGTCCACTGGTGGGCACTTGAATGGAGTTGGATAAAGTCCCATTTCTTTACGTTTGCTGTGCAGCTTTTTACGTTACTGTTCGGCTTATTTCAAACGGTGATTAAAGTCTTGTCGACCAGTGTATTTGACCTTGAAGTCATCCATGGACGAAGAGAGAGAGAAATGAGGTTGGATTGTTTGCTTCCATATCCCTCGTTTACCAAGGGTTAGCTTTCGGGTCAGAAGATCTCTGCTTCGTAATGTCTGATGCTTCTTTCTTTACCCCAAGACCGTTGATACAAGCAAGTATTCGGTCTTATTTGGTGGCGATTGCCTGAGCCACCAACCTGATAAAGTGCTTTTCACATATCCTGGTAATTTGTGTCATCAAGTTAGAATTCGGCGCAAAGTATAGTTAGCCGACCGATTTCTGCCCTTTGTTTGACTTGTTAGCCATTCAAACTTGAGTGTATTTTCGTTCGTACCCTAGAGTGGCTTCAACGTGCCTAATTGCCACGCCACCTGAAGGGAACACGAGGGGTGGGATACTGCCAGGTTGCTCAAGCATGGACAGGAAAAACCGAGAGGCAGAGGTCGGATTCGAACCAAGGACCTTCCGGTCAGTAAATCCGCGCCCTAACCACTTGAACCATCTCGCCATGCGTATTCATGGAAGACTGAGCAATCGGAGGGAGAAAGCATTGACTTTGATGAGGTGCTGGTGTCGTTCAGTGAGCAGTCCGGTTTTTCCGAGCATTCGCAAATCTAATGAAATAAAACCATGACTACTTATTTCCTAGACAGCTCGATATAGCTCAGTGGCTAAGGCGTGAACTTACTGATCAGAAGTTCTGTGGTTCGAATCCAACCCTGTCATCTCAACCGCTTGGTGAAAACAGGCAGTATCCCAGCTTTCGCGCTTCATTCGAGGGTCTGGCATCTAGGTACTGAAAAGGTGGTACGGCTGGACGATTATTATTAATATTATTACTATTATTACCACACATTTGGGGGGGGGATGCAGTACTCCAGAAAGCCACGTGAGAGGCGCAATTTGGTTTCAAGTAGAACATGAAATTGACGGAAACCCGGGGACTGCACCTACCCGATGAGCCCGAAGTGGAAGGGTGAAACACGTCGTGGACTGTCGAAGAGTTTTCAGTAACCTTGTGAGTAGTTTCTTTCATGAAAATATACTGCAATATTTCGAATATCGTGCCAACTAAATCATGAGGCGGCCTGTGTGAAGCACATTCAGTTGTAGAATATCATAAACGAGAGATTCAATTCAGTCCCTCGTGAAAAACAAATTGAATTATCAAATAGTGTATTTCTCGAGAATAGCATCTTCTTAGAAGGGGGAGTTCGGATTCCACACTCAGGCAACTGGCTCATCCCCCAGAGACACTTGAGCAGAACGTGCAACGACACTCATGGTGAACGTACGTATTTGAGCAGAACTTTTGTGCAACGACACTCATGGTGAACGTACGTACGATGACGCCACCTATGCTTCACTCAATCAGTCAACCAGTTTCACAGCTCTAAGCAAGCGCTTGTGTTTCCGGCTCCAATTCTACCAGTTACACTTCGATGTAACACCGCCATTCCGATCAACTTAGCTGTGTTCGCGTGCACAACCTGACTACGCCTTAGCTTCATGACACTTTTTGGGCCTCCTTTAGTCTTTTGTCTGCAGTCATCGCGCCACCATCGTCAAATGTGCAAAAAACACTTGGTACACGATACAAACTCTATCGATTAACTAAACAACTTGAAAAGGGTCACAGAAGTCCAAACCCACTATCGGCTCGGGATACCTATGGCGTCAGAAATGCTTATCCCTTAACCTCAAGGGACGTGCGTATCAAGTTGTTTTGTTGTATGGTTGAGACTTGGCCTATTCGAGCAGCGGAACTAAGACGTCTTCGGGTGTTCGACAATCGTTGTCTCTGAACCACAGCTCGCGTGGGTTGGTGTCAGCGAATCCGTAATGAGGCAGTTAGAAAGCGCGTTTTCGGTTGTGCAACGGGTACTTCCACTGAAGAATGTGTCCAGCGCCAGAAGCTGCGTTGGTTGGGACATGTGTTGCGTATGCCGAACCATCGTTTGCTGAAGAGAGTGCTGTTTTCCGTGCCCAACTCAGAGTGGTGTTAACAGGGAGGTCGCCAACCCTTGATTTGGCGGAGGAGTATGAAGGAGATCACAAAACGTTTGGGTGCTGTCGGTGCTACTCGCGTTCCAGGATGGGGACCGCGTGATCCTCAGTGTGCCTGGTTGGAGACACTACAAAATATGGCTGCCAACCGATGTCAGTGGCGTTCTTGTTGTCAGTTTCTATTCAGATCGCCTGAGTGAGTGTCTGGAGGTGTAGGCACCTCGGAATGATTGTGTTAAGCTAGCACTAAGTCCCTTGCCCGTCCACCTCTATTCTTTTTTTTACAATAAGGCTTTCAAATAAATCATGGTTGTACGGCAGTGAAGCATCGGTGCTGAACACGGATGTCATGCTGCCGATGGTAATGATCGCCTCGAGAACCCGCGATTCGGTAATCGACACCTAACTATAAGATGGTGGCGCGCGAACAGCTTATAGGTCACAAAGTTCTGAGCGGTATTCTGTAAAGTCTGATCCAAAATGGTTGTTGATTCACATTTTATACAAAATTTGTCTGTCTTTTCATTGAAGTTCGCAATAGATCAGAAACGCTTGAGCCATTCGACGTCTGCTGAATCACCCTGCTATGTTCACACCACACCAATGCTGTCCTGCAATTGGTGGTAATTTCCCATCCGTTATCTTGCTCACGTGACAGATTGATCGATAGCTCACCACCACGGTTAAAAAACTGAAAAGCTTTTGGTTTATTCGCTCCACCTGAACAGAGGTTTTATGATTGTCTCTAGGATGCAGCCTTTTGTTTTACAAATACCTATTGGTTGCCATGCTCGCACGTGTCCAAAAAGGTGTTTAAATTACGTCGTTGTTGTGTCTTGGTACAGGAAGTCTGGATGACATATTTCCAGAAATGCCGGCGCAGATCCCATAAGAAATATTTGGTTTTGTTTAGTTGACACAACAATGCTAAAAACCCGGTAGCGTTTTTTGTAGATTGATGGCGCATTGCTGCGTTTTTAGCGCACCCCCCTATGAGCCTCGAATTTGCACGTATTTGAAACGCTCAGAAGATGGTTGGTTCAACGAATTTGAAGACAATGCTCATGATAGAAACGGTTGGGAGATGGTGAGTTCGAATGAGAGTGGACGTCGAATCTGAACTGATGTGTAATAAGTCTAGAGAAATATACCTGAGTAGAGCTCAGCTGTGTCATGCAATCATAGCGGCGAAAACTTCACCGGATCTTGTTGATTGTTGATCGATTTGTTCCGTACGTACCCGCGCCCAGCGATTCGTCACTGATAAATCACGTGAGGCTGCCTACAGGCATTTCCTTTCGGGTATGCAAGTAGCCACGTCCCCTTAAATCAGGTTTGGTGCGCTATGCAGACCGGAGTGCAGAACTTGTTTGCTTATTGCAGGACTTGGCAAGAACCAGACCATGTCTCATTGGGGTAAAACTTTTGAAGACGGGCTGCGACCTAATCGATAGTGAGTTGAAATCCTCGTCTAGAGTGAAGTAGCAGAACACCTTTCTTGGTGTCCTCTTGCTCTAAACCGAAGTGTGTCATAAACTTTCCAAAAAGATGGCACCTCTTCGTGAGAACGGGGGAACGAATTACGGTTAGTAGAAAGACGATACTATTTTGTGTGGGGTCTAGCAGCGTTGAGAACTACTGAAATAGGTTCTACATGTGAGTAGACTGTGGATAGGCTGCAGAAAAGCCATTGCTGCATTTGTGTGCCCGAAATAGAAACTAGCTATCGCCTTACCTTCACACATGATGACGCTGATTCCTGAGCATCTACTCCGCTTCTTGAGTCGCGAAAAGCTGTTTAAAACAAGATCACCAATGAATGATTCTTTTTGTCGCTGTCTGTGGGCACCGATTAATAAGAGCTGAAATTGAAGGGTGAGAGATGAATAAAGGAAACTACTCACAACGTTGCTGAAAATTCTTCGACAGTTCACTCCCAGTTTCGCCCTTCTTGGGTCTCATCAGGTATGTGCAACTCCTGAGTTTCTGTCGGAGAGTTTTCAGCAACTTTGTGAGTAGTTACTTTTATAAAACTATACTTTGAAATCTCGAATATCGTACCAAATTGGATACAAGGCGGCCTTTGTGTAGCACATTCACTTGAAGGATACCATAAACGAGAGGTTCAGCTGATCCTTTCATGATAACCAAATTGGGTGTATTTGTCGCAGAGAGATGAACGTATGACCGCGGACAACTGAGGGACAAGTTAGACGGTGGGCAGGTTGGGTGGGAGGACTACCAATAGGACACGTCGTATGAGAACCGCAAAGAAAAATGCATCATACTTAGTCAAAGAAAGCTGTGCGGCTGTTAGTTCAATACCTGTAAGTTGGTGTCATATGACACGCTGTTTGGAGAACGAGGACGATGGTCTTGGAATGGTTTAGTTCTTTCAGTTCGGTGACACACTACTCGAGGTGGCTCATTAGCATTTGCTGTTCTGTGTGCCAAGAATTTACACTCCTTGGTCAATAAGAATAATATATTGAGAAAAGAATGGAATATGAAATCACTCACTACTCAAACAGAGATTCAGTTCGGCCAAGTTCATCTACGTCCTCAGTATAAGCGGAAATATTCTGGTGTCTCTTCTCTCCATCACCATCACTGTTGTCATCATCATCATCCTCATCATCATCGTCATCATCCTCATCATCATCATCATCATCGTCATCATCATCATCATCATCATCATCATCATCATCATCGTCATCATCAT
>NW_008751865.1:457417-461223 GCF_000715545.1 Opisthorchis viverrini
TGTAGAATATCATAAACGAGAGATTCAGTTGAGTCTCTCTTGAAAACCGAATTGGTTTGCAAATGAGTGTATTTGTCGAAGACCGAAAGTTGCTCACAAGAGGCCGATTTTTGACTGCCAGCATGATCAGTCATGAACTCAGTAGCAATTACGGAACAAAGATAACGCTTTTGTATCCGTAGAAGCCTAACTGTTCTAACCCCAGTTCTGTTACCAGTCACCTTGGTCAGGTAATGTTCAAATCGTTACCGTAATGGTAAGAAATTGCCCAACGAGAACTTTCGGTAAATTACCACAGATTGACCTTTCCCTCAGCCGCACCTCCACACACGGAAACCCCGTCATCATCAATACGTGTGGCCAAAGCCAATCCCAAGACAAAACAGCCATTCTCTCCCATCTCCGCGTTTCTGGAGTCCAGGAAGACGAACCGTCCGCCGTTGCTGGACACCAGAAGTGTTTTTCTACTTCGTTGCAAGGTTGGAGAAGATGAATGGGACACCATTGAAAACTTTACGGTACGTTATTGATTCAAGATCGAAATCGTTTGCTTGGTTTGGTCACTCAGTCTGATATGTGCCAACATTAAAGCGATCCCTGATTCTTACAACTACACACACTGATGTGAAGCGTTCGGTTCTTCGTCCACGCTTGCACCCAACCAGCATTAAAAGGGCAACGATAGCTTGGAGGAAATAGTCGAATGATTTGAAATCCATAACTTTGTTCTGCTACTACTCCGATAGTAGTAATGGGAGACGATTTGGCAATTTTAAACTGTGAAGCCAAACTATGTTGAAAAGACGAGAAGCACTGAACAGCTGCTCCATCCTTATTCAGGTTGATGAGCAGTACGACTTTCAGGAAAATAGCTTAGCGCGAGATAATCACACCGCCGCTCGTGGCCGAACGATTATGTGTTCAGCGGGGGAGGTCGTGGGTTCGAAACACTAACTTTCGTGAGATGCGCACTGTTGATGATTCCCAATACGGAGGAGATTTTTATACAGTGCCTCTCGTCTTCTTCTCGGACTCACTGACAGGACGAAAAGTCAGCTGAAAAATGCTATTCTGTTGATCTGAAAGAAACGGTGGAATGTTTTCAGGAAGGAAACGGGGGAGAGATGGTTAGAGCGCGAATTCACTGACCGCAAGGTCCGTGGTTCGAACCCGAACTCTGCCTCCCGACTTCCCCCGTCTAGGCTTGGGCAACCCTGGCAGTATCCAAACCTTCGTCTTCCTTTGGGTAGCAAGGCACCGGAAGAAGCTAGACAGGAAGGAAACGACTGACAGGTTGCTGCAAACTTGTCGCCTTTCCTTCAGATATCTCAAATGTCGTACCAACTAGAACATGAGGCGGGCAGCACATTCAGTGGAATTGAACCGTCATGAACGAGAGATTGAGCTGGGATTCGGTCAAGTGCCCTTTGAAAGCTAAAGTGAAAGATCTTGTTTTTGCACGTTGTGAACTCAGGTGAGATGGTAAGTCTGAAATCCGTTGTTTGCTACTCAGACTGTCTGGCCGTTGAGGCTTATTGAAAAGTCAAGCAGCACTCTAGGGCAGTTGACTTACCAGCCCACACGACTGGATGTTAGCCTGTCACGTGATCTGGTGGCAGCGAGATCTCCAAACGACTCTCAGCTAACTGTTACATTTGAGGGCATCATTAACTTTCACCCGATAAAGGACAAGGCAATCAACCTAGTCAAGCATATCCGACGAATTAGAACTTATCCACGAGGTAACTACCACGTACATTTACTACATTGTGCAGGTTTCTCTAATGATGGTTATCAGGCCAAACACAAGACCGAGTTGCTGTTATGAGGAGGTTGACAGTTCAGAGGGGGCCGAAAACTGTGCCTCATCAGACAGTTTAGTACAAAATTCCTCCGAAGAAGAGGCAGCGTTCGCAAGAGAGGCCACTTTCACTTGGTGTCCCTTTTTCGGGGAGGAAGCACAGTATGAAGCACTCGTTAATATTTGTAAATGGCTGGCAACCCTAAAGTTTTGCGCACCACCGCCTGTCGAGAAGAGACCTGAGTACCTGTCTGACTCGGAGCAGCAGAAACCTAGAGGTGGACACTATCTGACATGGTGGGAGGATGCTACGGGAAAACTTTGCCTACTCTTGGTTCACCTTCCAGGATGGGATCAACACGGCCCTCCGTGTGTTCGGTTGGAGACACTGAACGATGTGGTGGCTCACCGGTATCAGTGCTTCCAAGCTGTCAGCCTCCATACAGATTGTCTGACTGAGTGCTGGAGGTGTGGGGACCTGATTTGCTCGTGGGGTCAGGCCCAAGTTCCCCTCTCCTCTATTCTCTTGTTTTCAGTATAAGGCCTCAACAAAACAAACTGATATGGTGTGTGACTCCGTAGTTTTCTGATCTGGTGTTGCTACCACTCATGATGACGATTAAACGCTTCAGTTGACACTTGGTTATTGTTTCTAGGGTAAGGAGAACTGAAACCACCTTTTGTAAGGATGATGATACTCTCATGACCACGATTCGTGAGCTTTCATGGTCGACAGAAGTTCTTGCACAACTCACTGCATGTATCCCTCTAACAAATCCACTACTTCCCGTCAGAAGACAGACTTTTGTGTCTCCTGTTGGAGGGTTATAGCAATACCATTCTATGCTGATCATTTTAGTTTAGTTGGCAGCTATAACCACTGTACTACGAGTACGCCGTTATTACAGCTGACAATGATGATGATGGTCAATGTTTGACCAGCCTGATAAGCAGTATCTCACCAACCATCTTGACTGCCTTTTACCATCATACTACGAATCTATACCGCTCCGTGCTGTGCTATACTATACTGAATCACACTATGAATTATACTACACTATACTGCATTAGACAGTGTATATACTGTACAATTATATACTATACTGTATATCATTCTATATCATGCACTATATTGTACTACATTATAATACGTACTGTAACTTACTACACTATAATGTACTATGCAGTATAGTGTACTACACTATGCTATACCACAATGGAGCATAGTATAACTTACTATACTTTGCCGTGCTTGGGAAGGGATTGAATTCGTTTTAACCTCAACCAAAGTCAGTAAATCTGTTGTTCAGTCCTCCCACACGCACGTGACCGGGTTAGGGTGTCAATATGGTGGATCTGAAAAGTGTTCATCAGCTGGATCATTAGTTCCGAGTGATATCTACACCATCCGGACGCACGCAATTGAGGACTACCAACAGCAGGATTTAGTAAAGAACGTGTGTTTTAGTGCATTGCAATCTGGCTGGGGAGGGAACATCAAGAATGTGGGGTTTTGGCTCCTCCTGAAGATGGTCTTCCTGTGTGAGGGCTTGGTGAGCAACCTTCATACGACTTTCGCAAGGTTGCTGAAAACTCTTCGACAGCCCACGACCGGTTTCGCCCTTCTTGGGATTCATCAGGTAGGCACAGTCTCCGAGTTTCCGTCAACCTTATGTTCTACTTGAACCCATATTAGACTGATTGTGACAAACACACTCGTTTGCCCATCAGTTTGGATTTCACGGGAGACTCAACTGAATTTCTCACTTCCTTTATGAAAATACTTTGCGATATCTCGAATATCATCCCAACTGAATCATGAGGCGGCCTGTGTGCAGCACATTCAGTTGTAGAATATCATAAACGAGAGATCCAATTGTCTCTCGTGAAAACCAAACTGATTTGCAAATGAGTGTATTTCTCGAAAACAGTCCGATTTGGGTTCAAGTAGAACATAAGATTGCCGGAAACTCGTGGACTGCGCCTACTTGATGAGCACCAAGAA
>NW_008751865.1:461235-490219 GCF_000715545.1 Opisthorchis viverrini
TCGTGGGCTGTCGAAGGGTTTTCAGCAACCCTGTGAGTAGTTTTCTTCACGAAACATATACTGCGATATCTCGAATATCGTATCAACTGAAACATTAGGCGGCCTTGGTGCAGCACAGTCAGCTGAATAACATCATAAACGAGAGGTTCTCCCGTGAAAAGCATAGGACTTCTCTTTTCGTGGAAGCCTCATTTGTTTACTTAGTGAAATGCCATTGTCACTTTGCAGGACTGAGTATCCATCTTGTTCGCATGTCTTTGTACTCGCTTTTTACTAGCTTTTGATATTTATCCCTTAGGTAATTCAACCGACGGTGCACTACAACAACTGGCCGCCAGAAGTCCAACGACTAAGTGGTCGTTCTGCCAGATGGTGCGAGGACCAATTCGTGGAGCCATCAACGGATAGCGACCCCACGACATTCAATCACAAACGCCTAAGCACAGCAGTTTCACGAAACAAACGCGGAACAGCTCCCACCCAGAAGGATGTCGATTCGGTGGAACAAATAAAGCAGATTGAAAACTATTGCGGTGGGGTGTGCATTGCAACTGAGGAGCTAAAAGACCTGTTTGTTTTGGTGATTGGCACAAAAGCGGAAAACTTTCTAATCAATCGTGACGGTGGCCTATTTCGCTCACCGCTATTGCATCCGTTCTTGTCCGTACGAATACCGAAACGGTCCTGTCTCTCGCCCATAACAACAAGTTTCAAGGTGAGTCTATCCTGGTTAAATCGACAGTCTTTACCTGAATATTTCCCTAGTTTCAACAAGAACACGTTTTCGTGATCCCTCTTCGACAGGTTAGTGCACATCTAATGGTTAAAATAGGAGAGTACTGAAATAAACAGCCCAGACTGATAACTAAATTGGCAGACGTTGAAAGAATGCAACCCAAGTTTAAGGTAGTCTAGAGGGCTGTTCGACGACTGGTTCGATCGATTCGTGTCACATGACCAAAACAGACTCAGTTTGCACGAATCGTGTTTACCAACGAGGGCTGGGATACTGCCAGGTTGTCCAAACCTAGACAGGGCAAGGCGAGAGACACAGGTCAGGTTCGAACCATGGACCTTCCGGCCAGTAGATTCGCACTCTAACCACTGAGTCATCTCGGCCAACATCTCTATGTAGTTACCTGCTAATGAATTGAAGTTTATATATGTTGTAATGCACTACTCATAAGGTTGCTGAAAACTCCTCCACAGTCACGACCGGTTTCGACCTTCCACTTCGGGCTCATCAGGGAGACGCGCAGTCCCCAAGTTTCCGTCAACCTTATGTTTTACTTGAAACCAAATTGCACGAAATTAGCGACTATACACTCATTTGCAAACTAATTTGGTTTTTCCAGAGACTCACCTGGAACCCAGCGGAATCTCTCGGTTTTGATGTTTCAAGGCAACTGAATGTGCTGCACCGTCAACCTTATGTTCCACTTGAGTAGTGCAAAATATGTATATATCGCGATATATCGAATATCGTAGCGACCGAAACATGAAGCGGCCTGATGCAGCACATTCAGTTGCCTGGGAAATGAAAACCGAGAGATTCACCTGGGTTCCAGGTGAGTCTCTCGAAAAACCAAATTAGTTTGCGAATTGAAATTTACTTCAACCGCAGATTCCCACGCTTGTTAAATTTTGTCATTCCGACCGAGGTGGATGATAATAACGTGTCAAAGCCGTAAGGCGGCCAACAACCTGACGAGGGAATTATTCAACCTGAGTTGACAACACTCGCTCTACTATCGAACCTAACGCTTTCCGCTTATGTTCAGTTTATTCAAGCCTTTTTGGTTCGTGAAAAATGAGCTGGTTCCTGTTTTTGCTTCAGCTTCAGAAGCTGTGGTGATGCGACGAGTTGATGAGAGAACCTGACTGAAAGCTCCATTCGGTCCCGAGAACCGCCTACACCAAGTCATACCAGTCTCCACAGCTCCTCTCATCACACTGCTGAAACAAATTCCTAGCCGCCTACTGATTAACGCCAAGTAGTTAAAACAGATTGTATTATAATTGGCTAGAGGGTTCGAAAATCCTCGCGTTTAGGCGATAGTACGTCGGTTCGAAAACAGTCAGTGTTAACTTCAGTCATGCTCTTCTACACTTCCACGCAATTTCCCAAAGAATTGGATTCTGTCACAAGTTAAACTGGCAGAACCATGCGATTGGATGAAATCCAATCCACAAGAACTGTTTGTGGCAATGCAGTGTGAGCTCTCCCGCCAGCCATAACTACATTTCTGTTGGGTGCGGTGGTTACTGGATAATTGTAACTGAACTAATTTCATTGGTAGTATTAAAATTTTGACCTATCGTCAGAGTGAGTTGGTGCCTGCAAGCCGAGAAACCCTGTACTGCTGTTTTATCCTTATTAGGAATGGAGAGTAGTGTGTGTAACTCACGAACCTCCAGACAGACTGGAATCCGTAATCCACGATTTATTGGTTGAGCAGCTGATCAGAAGTGTATGAATAACTCTCACTTAGACAGCTGTGCTCATTCTTCAGTCATGAAACTAATTTTTTTTACTGAAGTGTACGAGACCGACTGAATGGTCTCAGTGAAACTGTGTCCAGCTACGCCTACTGGAGTGAATTCACCTGTCAACATTAGCGTTGGTGTGATCGTAACTTTGTGGTAATCGAGTATATCTGGTACAGTGGCTTGCCGTCACAAGAAAGACGGAAAGGGACGCCAGAGGACAGAACATATGGTCTTCGTCCCTCCCTATGGTGGCCACTTTGCCTCCTCACCCCCTATAAGAGATACACAATACTCAGGAAGGGCTTCACCATTGTCCTTATTCAGAGGTTTTGCTGTGTCCGTCAAATGCACGAAACGTATTCATGGTAAGATTCATGCAATCCGACTATCAATTCCTACGTATTTGCCTTTCCTGTGCTCGAAGGCGATGGAAATACGAACAAACTGGTCTCAGGCTGCAGTTCAGTTTGACCCACAGCTAGCCGAGGTCGAAGGATGTTCAGACATCTACGAAATCGGGTTGGGCAATGTAATACTACGCCGACCATCCACGGTGAGGATACCGCTGCCGAAATGGTTCATCGAGCGAAGAAACAAGGCTCATGATAACTGGGAACAGGCCAGCACAACGGCCGGCAGTTCGGAACCGCAGGAGCCGAGTGCGCATAGTCGAACGGCGGTGTCGGATGGGACTTTCAACTATGAGCGACCATTGATGCTACTTTACCAGGTACGTTCAACCCCGGAACTAAGGTCCCGTTCCTAGTTCATGCTGTGCATGCGCGCCTGTCTTACCTCATCTAGTTAGTAACTCCACTGACTGTAGCTATCGTAAAGATATGTGAAATTTTGTAGGTGGGGCACATGCCAATGTTCAAAACGGTTACGGAATATTCAATAAAACTATTCGACACGGAAACACCCCTCTCCAAATTGGAACCAACACACAGAAGAGGCAAGGAGACTCCATCTCTTGTGGTCTCCTCTCTTTGAAGGTTTTTGTAGTAACTATCGATCGGCGAACAAGGGGACATTTCTGAAGTTGACTTAAACTTAGTTGATGGTTTGATCAAAACTGCTACTCTGCAGCAAATGGTAGATCCGTGGGGTTGACTGTATCGATTGTTGCACACATCCCGTGCAGGCTACTCATAGTGCCGCTCACAGCTTGATTAGCGATGTTTGACGATAAATCACACTATTTTTTCAAATCAAATACGACCTTATCCCATGTGTGCGCCAACATGAACGGTCTGTCACGTGATCATGTGACCAAACTCGCTGAGCTGACGTTCCATCTTTTCACATTACAGCGAGTGATGATCGTTCAGCTTAACAAATGACCGTGCGTGCCATGGCTTACGCGGACGAACCAATTGAGCACATGTCAGGTTCGAACAGATTATCACAGCTGATTAGACTGTAGTAAACAGATTAGCCTGGAATAAAACATGAGAGGGGAAAGAACTAACAAGTGTTATCGCGCCACTGTTATCTTTTGCTCATGGTTACTATCCCTGAACTTTTAAAACTACTTACAGTAGTATGTACGCTTTACGTGTCTATGCCTCTATTTCCAGCTTTTGTCCAAATGGAGATCATCAAAATCCCCCTTCATGTACCGTAGGTCCTTGAAAAAAACCTCTGAGGCAAAATTATCACTCATCACTACCAATAAAAAAACTCATTCAAATTTATAAAAGCACTGTCTCTATTGCTTAATTTTGAATTTCTGAATTTTTTTTGTTCCTGAACTGATGTAGTCATCCGGACACAGACGTCAAATTGTATGGCAAGTGGCCACTCTTGACGACATCCGGGAAGATGTGGGACGTCGCAAATCAAGATTTCAAGTTTCACGTAAGGACACTCTGAACACGCAGAAATGCAAAATCGATAATCTCTACGCGCGCCTTGGATGGAGCCACCTCACCGCGGGGATTCGTGGTGGGCCTTGGCATACGATGAAACAACCACTGTACTTTACCAAGCGGACCGCGTTCTTTGAGACCAACATATTTGGCAAGTGAGTTGTCTCCGAAAGCTTTCAAAACATTCTTGAGCATATCTAGCCAGCGGAAACAGCGATTCAACGGAAAAGAGCAAACACAAACGATTGCATCACTTAGCTCTATTCGTACCGGTGGCCCGAATAAGTTAACTGACCTTGGAGAGCTTCCGTGAACGAGAAATGTGTCAACCGTGCAAAGGATTGGTGACATGGAGAGCGATGGTTTCTGAAATTTGATTGAGGTTTCTTCACCAAGGAGCAAGGTAGTAGGGGGTTATGGAAAAATCACCAACCTGAATCACCAGTTTGTTCCTGGACTAGTCGCGTGCAAACATTCTAGAAGGTTCCGGTAAACCATTGAGAATATGCCGGGTGGCGCGTTTTTTAATTTGAGACACTTATGGCGTCAGAATGGTCTATCCCTGAGAATGAAGGGACGTGTGTATCAAGCTACAGTGCGGGGTGTTTTGTTGTATGGTTGTGAGACGTGGCCTGTTCGGGCAGCGGAACTGAGAAGTCTTCAGGTGTTCGACACTCGTTGTCTCAGAACCATAGCTCGTGTGGGTTGGTGTCAGCGAATCCGTAATGAGGCAGTTAGAAAGCGCGTTTTCGGTTGTGTAACGAGTACTTCCATTGAAGAATGTGTCCAGCACCAGAAGCTGCGTTGGTTGAGACATGTGTCACGTATGCCGAACCATCGTTTGCTGAAGAGAGTGCTGTTTTCCGTGCCCAACTCAGAGTGGCGTAAACAGAGAGGTGGCCAATCCTTGACTTGGCAGAGGGGTATGAAAGAGATCATGAAGTGCTTGGGTGCTGTCGGTGCTACTCGCGTTCCAGGATGGGGACCGCGTGATCCTCAGTGTGCCTGGTTGGAGACACTACAAGATATGGCTGCCGACCGACGTCAGTGGCGTTCTTGTTGTCAGTTTCCATCCAGATTGTCTAAGTGAATGTCTGGAGGTGTAGGCACCTCAGAATGATTGTGGAAAGCTAGCACTAAGTCCCTTCCTCGTCCATTTTTATTCTTTTCTTTACAATAAAGCTTTCAAATAAATCATGGTTGTACGGCAGTGAAGCAGTGGTGTTGAACACTGATATCATGCTGTCGATGATGATGATGATGATGATGCAGTGTGGCGAAAGGATCGTATGATCATAAGGCTTATTACATTCATTAGTATGAGGAACAAGTAAAATTGGAGAGGAACCTCAGTAGCTGACGTTATTCTTTGAAGAGATATTTAAGCGGGTAGGTCCATCATCATCACCATCAGCTGTCGTACACTGGTTAGAACTGCCACAGCTTCATTCATCAGTGATTTTGGGAAGTAGGATAGATATCTACACATTGAAGGTGGTAGCTGATATAAGTGATATGTAAATACAACAGTGTTAGTGGACTTTTGATTATGAAGATCGGGAAGGAAGCTATGCACTGAAGGCAAAAGCTCAGATGCATGAGATTAGGTGTGGATGGTTGGTAGGCTGTGGGTTGCGAGTGTTCTTATGTGTGTGTAAAGTGTGCGATCCCGGGGGCTAAGAATCATACAGAACGACTGAAGTTATCGGACTATACACAGTTCATATTCAGTAGGTAGTGCGAACAGACAGATGAGGGCAGTAGGTGCTGTTGACTGTCCGCCTGATTTATCGGCTACTTTTTATTCCAATTCATTGTGTAATGACGCAGCAGTTTATTGGACCTATTCAGCCAAAATGTGATCAGTCCTTCGTAGCACCAAGAAAATGTACCGGCAACATTGGTCATTGCCGTCTCCGTCGATGGAGAGCCCGAGATGGGACACATCAATGGCCAGAGGCATTGTCAGACATGGCCCAGTCGTACCCTCAATAGCACTCGTGCATCCAAGCTATCGCCTTTACTACACATCTCTCTTCCCAGTCTCCCCACTTAACAGTCCACCGACAGTGCTGTATTTAAGCACCGATTTATCAGCTTCCGCGCTCAATGGGCAGCTACCTACCCAAACTCCCCAATTCATAGGTGAACGAAACTGTGGCAGCTATGAAAACCGTACGACCAGTATGCGGTTCTTACACCTGACTATGATGATGATGATGACCGATTCGATCACAATCCAGATTAAAATTCGAGCGGAACTGTCCGAAATCCTCTGATGAGGTTTTTCGTTCATACCTATCAACTGGAACATACTATCCTTCGGGAAGTTGGTATCGTAGCTAGGCGGGATCGGTGCATTAAGAAAACTAACAGGAGGTATCATTTTCGAGCAGTTAGAATGGCGCTTGCATGCATCGTTGTTCTACTGACCGCATCCCTGTCTACTCAGATTTGTCCTGATTGGAGCACGTGATCCGGAACGCACACCTGCAAACAAGCTGGCGCACTTGATGACGCGGGTTGAGGCACTGGCTTTCGCACCTCCCGGGGCTCTGATGATTTTTTTGCAATTACAACCAAACTGTTGGCGTATCATGGCTAACATCTACCCAGAAGAACATTTGGCCGATGCAGTGCAAGAACAAATCCATGCTGGATTCATCCCATTGGTTCAGGTTTGTGTATTCTCGGTATTTTTACGAAAGCGTCACCTTTCCACAAGTAGTTGGACTATGAGCTGCGTCTGTCGGAATAAGAAATGCCACTCGACGACATAATGAAGCTAAAACTGATTGGGCTACATAGTGACAATTCGGTTGAGGCTTTTTTCCATCTCCAATTAAAATGCACTGACGTTAGCTGTTGCTTGTCTGTAAATAACCAGAATGTTTCGTTCGAATAATCGTTGGTCGTTCCGGACAATGAGACTTTACTACTTGGTTCTCTCAACTTTGACTGATTTACACCACACCTTTTTTCTGTTTGGTTTTTTGGCCCTACGTGCGCACATTTGGATCCACCCACGCACTCCGGCGTACCACATTCACTCACGCACGCGTGGGCGCGCTGGACCAGCTGTCTGATTATCACTCACTTTTAAGCTTGCCTGTCAGTCGATCGCAGTTCGGTATCATTTGATCGATCGTTGGGAAAGTTCGGTTGGGAACTGCATTCAATCAACCCGGTTTTGATAGCCCGATTTTTGCGAATTCTAATCGTGGGAATCTGGCTCCACGAACCAGATGTCCAGTTGCCGAGCGCTTTGATCGCTCGTTACCAGTTTGTGAGAATTTCTTGTGGAGCTTTATGCTTTAAATAGCTTACTACTCAGAACTGGTACACGGACCTTAGGTCCACCAAAAGGACCGAAAAACTAAGAAGCTGTGGGTTTGGAACGTCCGCAATGCTGGAGTGATTATACGTCGGAAAAAATTGTCCGCCTGCTCATCCTCATCCTTTAGATCGATATGGGGCGATCGAACACCTGGATGATTGTTCCCGACTATTCTCTACCGCGTAGCGCTTCCATCAAGAGGCTGGTACTGCTGGTGCACTCAATTTTAGACGCGATTCGTGTTCTGCAAGTTTCAATTTTGGGAGATTCAGGACACAGACCATAAAATTCGAAGCTCTTCCCTCTTGCCACCCTGGCAAGTGACGCAGCTGACGAACTACACTGATGTGCATAAATATACGTCAGTGGTATTTGTCCTTGCGAAATGCACATGTTACAAGTGGTGGCCTTGTTGTCTGGCCCGGAAAACGCCCATCTAAATTGGCGGCTATACATCAGAAACTTAACATCAACTTAACAACTTAACTTACATCAGAAACTTAACTCACTACCCGGTGGATGTTGGATAACTCTTAACTAGTGAAACGCGACAACTAAACCACACACTGAACTTGTCATACCAGGGGATTTTTGCGCAACAATATAAACTGATGGAAGAACTCGGAAAGATCCAAGCCCAAATGCCTAGAAGAACAAGGTCCACAAGTGAAATGATGCTATCTACACGCGAGTTCCTAGGCGTTTGCACGACAATCAACATGTTAACTACGAGCGGCGCCCCAGTTAGTTGTCCGAACAAGGTCAAATGGGGAGACCGTCTCTCGGAACCCAAAGAAGGACGCTAGCCACACAGCCCAAGATTAGGCTAGGACATTGAGCTGTTGCACAGAACCGCCTGATCGGATGAAACATCGCCAGGAGTCCCAGAAAAAAGTCATTTGGAATAGATCCTACCGGTGTCCCCTAAAAAGGTGAAATATTTTCACAGATTACAGCAGCACAACATGCTGCTGTGGCCTGCGTTCTCGCTTTTTGGGAAGGCTTTGTTCCAAAACAGTTGGCCTGCGTTCTCGCTTTTTGGGAAGGCTTGACCAGCTGCGGCTGTAGGCAACACGGACTCAATGAATACGCTGCAGACAGGTCGCCTCATGTTTCAGTTGGCACGATATTCGAGATATCGCAGTAGATGCTTTCATAAAGGAAACTCACAAGGTTGCTGAAGACTCTTCGACATCCCACGACCGGTTTCGCCCTTCTTGGGGCTCATCGGGTAGATGCAGTTCCCGAGTTTCTGTCAACCTCATGTTCTACTTGAACCCAAATTGGACTGTTTCCGAGAAATACACTCATTTGCAAATCAGTTTGGTTTTCACGAAAGACTCAACTAAATCTCTCGTTTGTTAAGAACATAAGGTTGACGGAAACTCGGGGACTGCGCCTATCTGATGAGTCTGAAGTGGGAGAGCGAAACCGGTCGTGGGCTGTCGAAGAGATTTCAGCAATCTCCAACCGAATGTGCTGCACACAGGCCGCCTCATGTTCTAGTTGGCACAATATTCGAGATATCCCAATACATTCCCATCAAGCAAACTATTCAAGAAGGGTGAAATCGACCGTGGGCTGCCGAAGGGTTTTCGGCAACCTTGTGAGTAGTTTTCTTCATCAAAGGGACACGTTTTTAACACCTCATAATTACTGTACTGGTGTCATGCTAGTGAAAGGTAACTAGGTGCTTTTTCACAAAGGAAACTGCTCAAAGATCTGCTGAAAACTTCTCGACAGTCTATCACCGGTTTCACCGAGGACTGCGCCCTAAGTAGGGCAAAGCCGGTGTGGACTGCTGAGGAGGTTCTTTCCTTAGCGAAATAGCGACCAGTTTCCCTGTATGATGGATCTCCCTCGAAACCAAACTGGTCTGTAAGTGAGTGTATTTGTCGAACAACTAGATGCTTATGCCGTCCTTGAAAATCTTTGCACACTTTTAGACACGAGTCGAGTTGACATCAATACTGCGTAGAGTAGTGATGGCCGGAAGTTGATGGAAGTTTGGTACACACCTTCTTGATGGGCATAACCGGTACTGAGTTGTCAAAACGTTTACCGGAACCCAATGCGTATTGTTTTTTACAAAGTAGTACTGCTGTGAATCATACAAATTCTGCTGTTTCCAGATGGCAAATGGACTTACTCGAAGGACCGTGGGTTTGTGCAATGCCGTCATCCAAGCGGCTGACACCTTCTCGGGAAACAGTCCACAAGAGGAGCATGGAGTGAGTACTCGTGTGTCAGTTACACCTTTTAAAATTTATCTAGCCCAAGTGGTTGGAGCACAAATCTACTTACCGGAAGGTCCGTGATTCGAACCCGACCTCTGCCTCTCGACTTCACCTCTGTCTAGGCTTGGGCAACCTGGCAGTATCCAAGCGCTTGTGCTTCCTTCGTGTGGCATGGCGGTCAGGCACCGGTGAACGCAGTCAGTCATCTTCGTGTTCCTAAGGGACCCTTGTCATGAGTGATCATGCTGCGCCAACAGCACAACAGTAACGATGGTTTTCTAAGTCAAACTTCCGCCTCTCGTAGATCCCAAGTGTCAGCACAGACCTCTTTTCACATTTTCAGCATGTTTTAGCCCCCCAAAAATGTTATTCCAGGTTCTGAGAGTCTTATTCTCAGATGACAACCATAATTGGCAACAGGTAGCTCTAGAGTAGCCAGACTGGTGAACAAATTTCTCTTCGATGCTATCTTTGCCCAACCATCAGTTTGCCCTGGCTGGCTTGGAGGCGACAAACAGATGTGTATTCGACAGGTCACTTTCAGACTGGAGTTTCTCTGTTCTACTTCTCTGAAGGACCCACTCGGATAGACTCACCCAAGGCTAGTTGATATTTTACTGCATGGCATTTACTACTGCCAACAGAATTCAGCGTAAATTTGAATATTTATAGGTTTCACTTGCTTTTGAGTATCGATTCGATTGGTTCATTCGTGTCCAATTCAGGGGTTGACACAGATCTAAACCCCCTGGTCGGCGGTGACGCTTGCAACATTGAGAAGGAAATGGGGATATAGATCCCAGTCTGGGGTCCCCAAAGCAACCGCACGTCGGGATATGTCGCGGGGTGTGAAACTCTCTATATTTGTGTGAAAAATACTTGGAACCGATTGAGTAGTCATTGTTATCGAAAAAGTATGGTGACAGTCGGTAGATTTATTGCTGGGCAACGTTTCGCTTTTGACACAAAAACTTCGTTAGGCCAAGTGACTACGTTCCGAGTTTGGTCGAGATTTAAGGCGCAAGGAGAACCAATCAGGTAAGTCAAGTTAAATCTCTGTTGGGTGTCGGCCGAGGGATTTTAGTGTGTTAGAGTGGTTGAACAAGTGCAGGGTCGGTGGGGAAACCTACACGTGTTTGGATTCAGCCTAGGGTCTAGTTCTTCTGGTTTGGACCTTCTGTGCGTCTGTGTGGATGATCTAGTGCTAAGATAGTTGTGTAAGAGGGATGCTGTGACGTTTGGTCGGGTTGGGATTTCCACCCCCACCCCCAGTTTTTGCTAAAGATTCTACGTGGATTGACAACCACACCGTCACGTGTCAACCGCTTATCTAAGACCACTTTCCATACACTCGCCAGTTCCACACCCTCGATTCTATTCACGCTGTGATGCCCAGAAATCCTCGGCTATCAGCCTGTGTGGTGTGAATCGCAGTCCCCGTGCTGCCATCGCTGTCTTTGCCCAGCGTTTGGTATTCTTCTGCATTCCTTGGTGGTTTGTTTATGCTTCTTTTATGCTCACCAATTCTGGTGTGCGAACGACGTTCAAAAGGGACCATCAAATGAACCGAACCAGAAGAACTAGACCCTAGGCTGGACCCAAACACATGTAGGTTTCCCCACCGACCCAACACTTGGTCACCCACCCTAACACACAAAAATCTCTCCATATGCGTCCATAAGAAGTGTGATGAGTGGACGCGCACCACTCACGTGGGATTACCAGGAATTCGAAACTGCGGTTTTATCGATCTACCAGGTTAACCGTCCAACTAGAACTGGACTTTTGGGGAACGAATTCTTTCTAGAAAGGAAATGACTACTGAGTCTGAAAAAACAGCCACGATTGGCTTGTTCATGGAGGATTTATTAACCTCGAAGTGATCTTTTATGAAACGAAAAACAGCATGAGTTTTGTCTGGAAATTCCACACATGCGCCTTAGGCGATTTGGAGTGTTTTGGTGCAAAAGCGTCGAATGTGATGTGAGCGAAACTCGAAGGGTCTGGCTGACCTTGAACAGAAAGCTTCAAGCACATCTGCTTCATTACTATCAGCTGTAAGAACCGCGCACTTGTCGTACAATGGTTGTCGCTGCCTTAGTTTCGCTCACCGATGATTTGGGGAGGTTAGGTGGGTAGCTGCGCATTGTGGGCGGGAGCTTGCAACCGCTTGGATGAACGAGCGCCGTTGAGGACGCGTGGTGATGCGCTGAAATCGGTTGGTCAGTTTTGTCACAGCGTGAAGAAAAAGCGATAGAAAACGAAAGGTACCTGAGAATGTCCAAAATCTCACCACGAAGTTCTCATCTCGGTTGACTTTATCGGTCAATGATATACATCGTATGTCATTACAACAGTCGAACATGACTCATAGAAAAGATAGTTGTCAGGGGTCAACAGCATTTTGGATACGATACTGGCACATGCCTATAAAGTCATCAAATCATGGTTGTTGAATCAGAACGCTTTCCCTAGATGGCCCAGTGGTAGGAATACGAAATTACTGACCCGTGGGTCCGTGGTTTGAAGCCAAACCTGTCTTGGCTGGGGCACTCTGACAGTATCTGAACCTTCTTGCTTCATCCGGGTGGCGTGGCAGCTACGTACCGAAAGGGTGTTACGGCTGAAGGGCATCGTTTCCTCTTGAGAGCAGTATTGCCTAAGGTGTCTGCATTCACAGTAGTAAAAGTCTTACAAACTACGTAACTGGTGTCTTGAATGTCTACAGATTCCTAATCACATTTGTGTAATGACGGAAAGAACCAGTTGTCAGCCTCGTTTTACTAGTCCCAAGTGGCAGATCTAATGTAGGGTGTAAAATGGGCAACTTCTGTTGGGTACAACCAGGTGTTTGTTGTAGATTGGTTTGATATTGATCTGTCCGTCGAGTTTGGTAGACGTTTCTTCACCAACTGTGGGAACATCATCAGCGTGCGGTTGGTTGGTGCACGAACAACCAACTGATCTGTAATCAAATAAGGTACTCGATCTACCAGTAGTTAGATATACTGCCTAACCGCTGTGACTTCTTCTCGGTTCAGCGGGGGCTGATGCGCTGAAGGTTCGGAGCACGTTGAAAGATATCTTATTGGGAATGAGTGTAATGTAGCCGACCTGTACCGGAGCGACGAGCTTCTGTCCCGCACGGGTTCGAACCCCACTCAGACATCCGAATTGGAGTGACTCATCCAAACGAGCGAAAAAACGGGTCCGAAATTGCACACTACCTAATCTGAAAGTTTGAAGTTTAGAATCGAGAGCTGCATTCATCTAAGCAGCGTCAACTGGTTGAAGCGGTGGCTAAATTCTAACTCGTTTGGTCATACTAGTGTAGTGTATTTCCCCCAAACCAAACCAAGGCCAAATGGTGACCAGTTGGCGCGGTAACATCTGAAAGCCCAAAGAAGAGGTGTGAAATTTCCTTTGGAATAAATACCTTAGTTTTACAGATACTTTCGCTCGAAAACTGACTTTGTCAAGGGTTACACTGGTCACTTCAGCGTTAAATGAATGTCATCGTTTGAGGCATCGGGAATACCGATCACATCGCTTAAGCGTGAACACGTTCACCTGCTCAGATCTAATGATTCAGGTGCGTCCAGCGTGCATGGTACTATGCTCACCTCACATATCAGATGCCCGCAGTCCAAAGGCCGGTACGGTACACTGCTTATGAACCTTAATGAGAGTGAAACTAGTCTAGTACTTCATCAGTTTGGTTTGGACATCGAACTAATTACCGTAGGACAGGAGAGTGATGGGAATGTCGTAGGATTGACTCTGTTCAACCGAGTCTAGATGAATCGACCGATCACCTTGCTTCGTGGCTATTGTTGTGCGGAGTTCTTCATCCATTTCCGTTCATCACTCCACTTCTAGTGATATCAGTGTCCCTCTAGAGAGGAAGTCTGTCCCAGAAAGTCCGTGTACCGGGCGTATCAGCTCAGGAGACAAATTCAAGTCTTTAGCGAATATACACTCATTTGCAAACTAATTTGGTTTTTTCGAGATACTCACCTGGAACTCAGCTGAATCTCTCGTTTGTGATGTTTCCAGGCAATGTGGTTTCAAGTAGAACATAAGCTTGACCCGGAGACTACGCCTACCTGATGAGCCCCGAAATAGGCGAAACCGGTCGTGGGCTGTCGACGGATTTTCAGCAGCCTTATGAGTAGTGCATTACAAATAAATTCAAGTCTTCTTTGCACACGCCCATTGTTCGACAGTAGTCCAGATAACACAGTACCATCTTACGCAACTGTCTAGCAGGCGCGATTCCTATTATACCAGTCTGAGAACTAGAAACTTGGAGATAACTGGCGAGGTGCCGAAATGGTGTTAGTCTGACCTCAGTCGTCACCTCAGATCGTCGAATTCCAACGCAATCGCCTGCGAAGACTCATAAGTCTTTAAGACAAACGTTTGATGGGCCATTCTGAGCCCGACGTTCAGGTAGGCGTAAAACCAATAAGAGCCATTTAACGCGGTCGTGTTGCCACCCACAAAGACCAGATGAAAGAAAAACCTACCTGGGACATCGTTAAATGTAAAGTGTAACAGTGGTGTCGTGTGATGTCGAACATGATGTGTGAGCTGCATCGTTTTATCCATGTGTATACACATCAGCCCAGATAGTTATCGTATAATTTCTTCATCAAACTGCCGTTTGAATGAACTAATTGTTTTTTTTCATTCCTGAACTGTGGTCATGAGCATAAGTCAGCGTGATGACCATTCCAATCGTTTTGAGGGTTGGTTAGTTTGAAGGGTATCATTGGTGCTTCCGTGCTTCGACCTTGACATAGTGATGAAAAAGTGGCCAATGAGGAAGTTCAGAGTAAACCCATGGAAGAACTGTTTCTTATTATGGAGCATCTCCCCTAGAAGGATTACTTTTCTATTATCGAAAATAAATAATTGTTTCAAACTGTCTCTTCTCCTTTCTATTCCAAAGAAAATCCGGAAGATCCGTCCATACCGCGTCAATGGAACCGATATCAATCACGTGCTGATGTATAGCGGTCTGTGCCTTGAGTTTCGATTCACTGGAGACGTGCGCATGCGGACCACCAGTCATTTTGAGCCACTGTCCCATGCATTGCGGAATATGAAATTGCCTGAATCTGACGGAGAACAGGGACGTTTGGGAAAACGGGACGCCTCTTTGAGTTTACTGGACGATCAACGACGAAAAGATTCGACGCCCGTCAAGCGAGATATTTCTTCGTTACTCACAAATACAGCCTGCTTGCAACAGCATGAACTTCTGCATGAGACTGCCTGTGTAGTGGAAATCGAGCCGATAATGAACGAGGAAGCCAAATACTGGAGGAAAAGTCAGGAAAAGTTGGTGTTTCTTCCACTTGCAATGTCTACGTCAGGTTTCAAAATTGAGTCTTTTTTCTTAGATAGTTTCCAGACCAATGTCTTTGATTGGCTTTATTTATCGTCCTCTCTCCTGCTTCAGTGAATACCATATTGACCTATTCGACTGATTGATCCAGCGAAAGTACAGCTGCAGAGGATAGGCGAATCACACGGGCCACCATAGGAAAGTTCATGTTATTTGTCGGTCACACGTGCACGTGTATTGAGTAAAGTGACATCGCATTACCTGCACTTTTACCACGATACATGGCTTCCCACACTGGTGACAGTGTTTACTGATAACGACGATGGTGACAGCCTTGCAAAATGGCTTCCTTGCTCTGCTTGGCCGACGACAACGTCAACTAAAGTTGTTATGGTATCACCCCTGTTGTGGACTTACATTCGGGTGAAATGATATGCAAGCACCCCTGGGTCCAAGAGATAGGCTACAGGTGGCAGTGCATCACTGCCTCGTTAACTAGGAATAAGAGACCTGAAAATCTGGTGTGCACTGCCCTGACTCACCAACACCAATCATTTTAACACCTTGTTCTTCTACTCAGATCCCAGTTTGTCACGGAACTTATACGTAACGCACTCAAGAAGCAAGAAAACTCCGAGGAATTTGACGATGACGATTCGAGCAGTGACGACAATGGGGGTCGACGGAGCTCGTTAAGTGAATCACAACCGCCCATCCCGTATCAGGGAGATGATACAGAAGTGGATGATATTGTTCGAGAAGCTCAGGAAATGGTGATCCGGGACCAGCCTCTTCCAGTGACTGCCATCAACTCCGAACTTTCCCGGCGTTTGTTCAACGTGATGGAAAAGAACAAAATAAATCGTAAGTGGGAGATCGCATTTCATTAACTCACTCAGCACTTGGCCGTAGAAGATTTAAATCATTCCGATACTAAACCATTGCTCAAACTGGAAGAGAAGTCGGAAAGCGATGGAGGGCCATGGGGTCTGTTGAGGAACCCAGTAATAAGGATAAATCGACGATAATAATCGTTCAACTGTAGGATTCTTTTTTTACTTCACTGCCAAGCCACCCGAAAAAAACAAGGGCTCAGATACTATTAGGGCACAGGTGATGATAATCATAATACAAATCAGAAGGTGAATGTGCACTAATAGAAGTTTTCGTATGGTTGCGATACGTATGAAAATAAATACAGCGCGAGGATGGGAGCAAGTCAAAAGGAGAACTTATCGGATGCGAGAGTCCTTTGGTGGAAGTCCGGACGGCGGGAACGTGTTTTTCTCCGCAGTTCGACTGCTACACGTACTCCATGATTGTCCGTGGACTTGTGGAGAGGTTGACGTCCTGCTCCCTGCGCGCGCGAGTCTGTGTGTGTTGACTGGATTCGGTTTGCCTTTATGTAGGTCCCAGTGCGTGTATGTGGGCGCGTCGGCACATGAGTGGTAGCTGCGCTGACTAGGCGGTGCAGACAATCGATGTCCGATGAGTCAGCTTAATGCGACGTGTTTGTGCGTATGAGAAAAAAGACAAGCCTCGCGATCCAGTGAGCGACTATGAGTTGAACAGTCAAGTGTGTGGGTGACTGGGTCGCTACAATACTGCTAAGTTTCCTAAGTCTAGACAGGATCAGTCAAGTTGCTGGAGTTGGGATCGCACCGCGGACTTTCCGGTCAGAAAATTCACGTCCCAACCAGGGTATGAATCGTCAAATCAGTAAACCAAACCGAAAACGAAAATGCGACTGTTCCAGTCTTGACCCGGTTACTACTGGAAGCACACAATTTACAAAAGCCCCTAAATTTACTCGACCCGTAGCACAATCTACAGTCTGATTATTGGAACGGCAAAATCCGGTTGGTCAAGAGAGACAGCTTCCAAGCAAAATGCAAAAGAGCGCTCTCCGTTAGCGATGAGTCAGTGGGGAATTTCACCCCAGAGACTCCTTGCCCATCGAGTGTTCCACTGTGCTGCTTCGGTGTGTCAGAGTTTGCGCGTGTGCGTGTCCGTTCGTCGTTCCACCATCGATCTGGCGTGTGACTTGAGTGGCTGATTGGCTGCGTGTCCGATTGATTGGCTCACGTGAGCGCTGTGAGTTGATCGGATATGTGCTCAATTGTTTGCTGACCCGCCACGAAAGCGGACCAGCTGGCCGCGTGTACACAATACACCCGTGTCCCTAATTACGTGTTTTTCTGACTTACTGAGAACTAAATTACGCCAAAACCTTCGAAATTACTGCTTCCAGCACATACATGAGGCATGAATCTATCCACAGCTATTCAGCACAACACGGGTGCCATTTCCGGCTACTTGGCGCTTACGACCAAGCGCACCAGGCTATCAATCAGCTATCCTGACCGGGGTTCCCGCTAATAAGAAGGCATTAAGGGACTGTGGTCCACCACAAAAATAAGGTCCGTTAATTCATATAAACCAGAGCGAGTGCGACGGGACTGCCAAATAGTTTGAACACAAAATGAGGAGTGATCAATAAAGCTTCAACAAACTTCACAACAGTGAAAAAGAAAACGTATTGGATGGTTCCAGTGGGCCTCCTTCCTGTGTTATTCGATAAACACCATTCTTAAGACGTTGGGCGTGGAAAACACTGAAAGCTAACGTGGGTAGTTCTTCCATAATAACACGACATCTCCCAGGTGAGTTAGTTATGGGCGTAAAGCTGGAACACGGAGATAGACAGGTTTGCGCCAAACTCAAACAACGAACACTTATGGCACGAAGTGCCTTGAAAAATGTTTGGATCCTGACAACACAGGGTTTGAAGAACTGGCTACTGGAAAGACCAGGAACTCCAAATTGAGGGCTTTAGAAAAAAGAGAGAACCCTGAGTCAAGAAGGCGAAATGTACCTTTTAACTGTCGGAACCGCTGAGTTGCCTCATCACTGGTCATTCCAGCGACACAACAGGGGCAAGGAAACAGACGCCCAAAATCAAGAAACAGTACAAAAAGGGACCAAGAAAAGTAATAAAAAACAAAGTGTTAGAGTATGGAATCACCGGTAGTTCGTACTAAATGGTAGTGCACATGTTTTTCCAATATACAAGAAGGTGAGTTGCGGATTAGTACAGATAAGGGGAAGCTCAAGGTCGAATACCACCTGTAGGAAAACGTATAAAATCACAAGCAACGAGGTGGGTTAAAATGATCACCAATTCAGTGAAGAGCTGGATGATTTCAGAAATGGACTGTTCTCCGGCGAACAATTTTGTTCTGTAACCGAGGATTGAACATGGATAGGAACGGCTAGAACTGATTTCCAAGAAAGCATATAGTTTCCGTGGTTAGGCCATGTTCCCGCTCTCCACTTGGACCTCACTGGTCATGCACATCATGAGTGTCCCTCTGAACAAGGCGACTGTCATGCCGAGATGAGATCGCCCTCCACAAATTTAACTTCGTAACCAAACGGTGGAGATTTCAAAATGGATGGAGATAGCTAACCGTTACTGAAGAGTTGTAATTACGACCAAGAACGCCTCTCAAAGCATGCTGCGTTCCACCTAAATTGGTCTTGACAGTCAGTCACAACCGTGAGTTAGGATTTCTTCACAAAGATAGTTTGCAGTCCGAGGTAGCTGTACCGAAGTTCCCAGAAAAAACGCCGTTGTCCACAAGGCCGACGAGTTCGATGCGGATAATATCATATGTTGAAGTTGGGCTGTTCTGGAGACAGGATAGTTTGCTCTCCGAGACAATCCGTGATTCTCTTGTGACCTTCATAACTTTACAAATTCACCGGCAGTTGAGGGGATCTGCAGCGTTATCACATTTGTATATGGGCCTGCTAATTTTGCTCTCACAGACCTTTTCACGAGAGAGAAACCACCCACGAGTTTGGCAGTGAGTTTAAAACCTTGGGATGACGGGTGTAACACGAGCTTGCTACGTGAAGACTGTGGAATGAAAATCATTAAGGACAACTTCGTAATATGAGACACGGAATTAGGCTTTATTGTATAGTTCTTGCCTCCATTCTCGTTGAAGAAACACTCAAATAAAGTTGGGAGTAGAGTGCCACGTTTTACTCCACACGGTTCTACAGCACGCTCCTTACAAACCTTGTTTGTAAGACTATTTGTATTAGTAATGATACTCGTTCGGCCGTAACACCCTTTCGGTTCCTAGTTGCCAAGCCACTCGAAGAAAGTACGAGGGCTGAGATACTGCCAGGTTGTCCCAGCCTAGGTATGTTCAGGGTTCGAACCAGGAACCTTCCAGCAATTAAGTTCGCGCTTTAAACACTCGGTTATCTCACTTGTTACTAAGACTGGTGTAGGGAGGCTAGTGCGTCAGGAAACAGGTTTCGCGGGTGATTCAAAAGCAAGCCAGTGTGGATGGAGTCATGGTTTGAATTTCTGCTTCCAACATTTTCGCACGTGACGCCGCCTTTACCGCCACCCTTTGATTGGTGGGTCAGTCCATCCGGTGGAACTAGATAGATCTCACAAGATTGTGTCCTTTAGTGTCGTTGTCATCGTAATAAAAACTAGTGGATATCAGAAACATGAACGAGCTCGTTAAGACAGCGGGTTAGGTAATCGATCTCACCGTCCTCGGAGTTCAAACCATTCAAAAAGTCATTAAAAACAGCGCATATTTCAAAATGTTGTCGGTATGTTCAACCAAAATTTGTATGATGACTTCCTCCGTACTATCAATTTCCATCTGGGCACCTTTTGTTTTTGCAGGTTCCTCGGCCTTTCTCCAAAAGGTTCACGATATGTATCATGCTGGCACTGTGGAAGTTTGGCTCGTACCTCCAAAAACCCTATCTCAACTTGCGATACCCAAAGAACCGGCGAGCGAGGTGGCACCAAAAACCGATGCATTCTCCACAATCGGATCGGAAGCCGGTCAGGCCATCTCGGGTTCGGAAACTGCTGTTCAAGAGGAACAGTCGGGAGAAATAGCTGAGGGTGAACACCAAGATGCCGATGAGCAATCTCCGGATTACAACAATGAAGAAACACACAACGCAATTCGATGGAATCCAGTTGGTCCGGCAGCGAACACTGATGGCAAATCTGTCCATTTACCCGAGATGGTACAACACGCGAACAAGCCACTGGCGGTGTACAATGTACGTTCTACTGAGCAAATATGTATGCCCTTTGCCATTGCTGATCATCCGCTCGTTGCCAAATCTTCAAGAGTTCAAACACCGGCCAGAAGATCTCTGGTTCTTGGGTCTCCTGAAATGCGCACTTGACAAGGATGAGATATTTGTAAAGTGCTTCTTGGCTCTTCAGTACCGTTCCTGGGCCACCGGAAGGATGCACGTACGCTGGGTTTCACTCACCTGATCAAATCTCTATTGAAAGTAGAACACAGGTTTTCCAAATATCATATTCAATGAAAAACAAAGTCTACTTTTAGAATAGCAGGCAACGAAGAAAAAAGCAATGGTACAAAGTTAGTGCAATCGCACTCAAATCGCATGTTTTTCTTTTTCAAACAGCCAATAATGCTCGTTCTTTTCCGAGGGCAATCGGATGAGTCAACCTTTAGTCCACACTATCCATACTAAACTGGGGAGTGTCCCCTTGATACTCACAGAGTCTGTCATACCAGGTTGGTCAATGGTTAGAGGTCTGACGAACACAGTCTCCTGGCCCTCCAGTTGGAACATGTATGGCGACTTGTTCCGTAGAAATGGTAATGCGTTTGCATTTTCCGCCAAACACCGCTGCCTTGCGGTTACTAGGCTTTTGAGCCAAAGGCTTTGGTTGAGGATCCTGATCGCCCTCCTGTCTAGGTGTGGGCGCCCTGGCAGTATCCCAGCCCTCGTACAACCATGACACTCTACGGCAGTGAAGCATCGGTGCTGAAAACCGATGTCATGCTGTCGATGATGATGATGATCTGTTTACGCGCAATAAAGTCGGTTACTGCCTAACGGCTATCCGTTCCCATACGCCAACCGAAGCTGACCCGTGTGCAAAAGTTGACTGGCACAGCCTTACGATCGGCAGTATTCTTTTCAGAGTGCTTCTTGACCTCATAATGACCCTTAGATTTTTCTGAGCGCAGAGGACAGGCTTAAGACGACTGATCAATGTGGCCTCAAGGAAATTCAACCTCCGTCGCAGACACGGGACGACGAGTTGTGTGATCGACTCTGTGACCTTTGTCAATTAGATCCACACAACTGAATGGTTTGCACCTGGATTCGATCAGCGTTTGATTAGGGTCAGCTGATGTGGTACGACGTGCTCCCGTTTCAAGCCCCTCTGGCAGTTCTACCGATGAATTTATCAACGCAGCTGCAGGTGAACGGATACACGTAAAGAATTGTAGATAAGACGGAAATTGGCATTTTGATATCCCCGAGGGGAGGCAATAAGATCATTTGAGAAATTAGCATCACGGAAGCACCTGAGATCAGCTGACCTTGACTTCATTTTTCCCCGAGTACATGCTTTGGTTGCTAGTGTTATGATCATCTCTTTCCAACTTGTTGTGAAACAGATACTGATCGATCCTGACCTGGCACTAAGCTACGTGAGAATACCTGTGGCACGAAGTACAATATCTCCAATGAACCAGAAGAAAGGAGGGCACGGAACGTCTCGGTCATCCGGTCGTTCCCCTAAAAGAAGACAACGAAATGTTAGCGCGACTGGAACGCGGAGGGCAGCGGCTTCGGTGGTGAAGGCAACTCCCGTGCACTCCTACTCTGCAGACAGTGAATCTAGGAGTATGAGAGACGAAGTGAAAAGCCGGTCAAACTCGCCGAGTAAGTTAACTGAAAAGTATAAAGTGAACGTTGGAAAAACAAAGCCGCTTCACACATAGATGTTAGTAGGAATTCACTGCCTGAAACAGGTGCAAGTATTAGTTACAGAAATTCACACCCAAATTTGTGGCGGGATCTATCAAATGGCTTCCGAAAGGAAAGTATAAATGATACTAGCAAAATACACTCATTTGCAAACTAATTTGGTCTTACGAGAGACTCACATGGAACTCAGCTGAATCCCTCGTTTACGATGTTTCTAAGCAACCGAATGTGCTGCACCAGGCGGCCTCATGTTTCAGTTGGAACGATATTTGTGATACATGTATGGAGGTAGTACACTACTCGTGGGGATGCTGAAAATTCCTCAACAGGCCAAGACCAGTTTCGCCCTTCTTGAGACTCGTAAACGAGAGATTCAGCTGGGTTCTAGGCGAGTCTCCCGAAAAACCAAAAATGTTTGCAAATGAGTGTACTTCGCTCATTTCATGCAGTCTGGTTTCAAGGTTGATGGAAACTTGGGGACTGCGCCTACCTGATGGGCGAAAGCGGTTGTGGGGTGTCGAACAATTTTCAGAAACCTTATGAGTCTATGAATATTACTGTTCATACATTCATGACGATACCTTTTGTGCGAAGAATTCCTTGCTGGGACTACTTGGAACGAAAAGTCCGAGAAAGATAACACTTCCCAGAGGGATCCGCTGTTACAAAAGGACAGATTGTCTCCGCAGCGGGATCCATAGAAGTGAGAATGACACAGTCCGCAGCTTACTCGAAACTCATAAATCTCTTCCATCCCTTTTCCATTAAATGAGAAAGGAGAATCTTAAGGGACGTGTGTATCAAGCTACATTACGGGCTGTCTTGTTGTATGGCTGTGAAACAGTCTATTCGAGCAGCGGAACCGAGACATCTTCAGGTGTTTGACAATCGTTGCCTCAGAATCAAAGCTCGTGTCGGCGAATCCGCAACGAGGCTGTTAGAAAGCGCGTTTTCGGTTGTGCACCGGGTACTTCCATAGAAAAATGTGTCCAGCACCAGAAGCTGCGTTGGTTGGGACATGTATTGCGTAGGCCTAGCAATCGTTTGCCGAAGAGAGTGCTGTTTTCCATGCCCAATTCGGAGTGGCGTAAACAGAGAGGTGGCCAACCCTTGACTTGGCAGAGGAGTATGAAGGAGATCAGAAACGCTTGGGTGCTGTCGGTGCTAATCACCTTCCGGGATAGGCGCCTCGTGATCCTCACCATGCCTGGTTGGAGACACTACAAGATATGGCTGCCGACCGACGTCAGTTCCGTTCTTGTTGTCAGTTTCCATCCAGATTGCCCAAGTGAATGTCTGGAGGTGTAGGCACCTCAGAATGATTGTGGGAAGCTAGCACTATGTCCCTTCCCCGTCCACCTTTACTCTTTTCTTTACAATAAGGCTTTCAAATAAGTCATGGTTGTACAGCATTGAAGCATCAGTGTTGAACACTGATGTCATGCTGTCGATGATGATGAGAAAGAGCTTAACGCAATATGTAGTTTACTTCTTTGGCCAGGTTATAGCTCTTCCAGGAAAGAAACGCTTTTACCATCACTTTTGTTTTGTTGATGGCTCGAAATAAAAAAAATTGCCAACAAATTTGTCCAACATGCTGGGCAATTCGATGAGGCAATGATTACAAATGACTGGAAGCCAAATATCATCGATTATGAACGCTAAGGTCGTGGATGTTGATGAAGGATTAACCGGAAAAGACAGATGTGTGTGTGTGTGTATGTGCGAAAACCCAATGCTCAGGTGACAGTCCTTTGTGGTAGTGGACCAAGTTGCATAAGTAGTGAGTCAAAACTGGTATTACTACACAAAGAAAATAATCGGTGTAAATACCACTCTCTATCTTTCCGACCTAGTGATCGATGAGCTACGCAACTTGACAAAGCCACTGATGCAGTCACTGGCTGGATATATTCGTGAACCGGAAAAATTACTCTCAGCACTTGGTCTGCCTCAAGAGGAATCCGATCGGATTCGAGCGCGAATAGCTCAACCAAACGAGTCTTCGCCCAACCGCATTGCGTACGAAACAATCAAGACCTGGAAGTCATGTTACATGAACCGGCGAATTCAACTTGTTGCGTCCAGGTGTGGCAGCACAACTGCTGGTGACAACAGGTCCGAAACGACAGGAAGACGCTCACCACTGAACGATTTGATGGATGTCCTTCAGTCTTTGGGCTATTTCGAGGCGGCGGAACTAGTCAGCCAAATCAAACTCGAGGATACAGACGATGTTGACGATGCGTAAGAATTGGCCAACAGCGTGCTTTTCTGTAAATACATGCCAGTTTATTTTGTTTAACCCGTGTTTTTCCCCCTTAGATATGGGGTGATTTGGTTCTATCGAGGTCAAAATCCGTAGATCGGATATGGCAGGGTTTTGCGTCCTGACAAGTTGCTCCAACGATGGTTGTACTTTGTAGGCGAATTTTTTCGAGAAAGGGCTATAGTCACATGCAACTAACGTGCACTTTCCTGTTGAATAATCGCCTAGATCCGTTAGTTTACATTTTGATGGTGCTAAATGGATCATAGGGGGAAACGTTGCTGGTTCGGGGGTTGTCTGTTCGCTGAGCTTAGCGATTCCGTTGCAAACGTTTCGTCGCCATTCGAAGTGCGCCTTCAGAGCGACGCAACGCTGATGACGAAACGTTTGCAACTGCCAAGCTCAGTGAACAGAACACTAGCCAGAAATCCGGCGAAACACGGGTACCTCGTCAGTTTTTGTTGGCAAGGCTGAGAAAAGTCAAGTTGCCCGGGTCATAATCGGGGAAGCCGATCAGATAAACAGTTATTTTCGTCTGATGCAAGCCAAAATCTTGTTGTGCACTTTTCAGCCTTGGGTTGAATGAAATCGAAGACTGAGCTGCTGTATCTTGAGACGAACTCAATTACCGGCAAACGTTAATTTTGGTGGCCAAATGTTATAAGTTGAAATTAGAGTGAGTTGAGCACCGTAGTGATGTGTGTGTGTGTGGGGGGGGCAGCATTATGACCGGACTGTACTCAACCAACAGCACACGTTACGCTTCAACCGACACGGAAAATAAGACAATCTATACGCACAACGGCACATGACACAGTGCTAACCAGGTTACATAGTCCAGGGTTTGAATGTGACGCTGGGCAACCTAGGTAAAGATTACGTATTTTACACAACATAAAGTAGATTGGTGCTGCACAAACTGAGGGCTTACAAATTGGAGGGACGGGATACTAATAATAACCGCTTGGCTGTAATCTTCTTTCAGCGACCGGCTGCCACGACGTCCGGAGGAAGCACGAGGGCTGAGATCCCCTCAAGATTGCCCAGGCCTAGACACGGAAAGTCGAGAGGCCAGGGTTGGGTTCGAACCAGGGACTTTCCAGCTTGTAATTTCGTGCCTTAACCACTAAGGATCGGGGAGTGGGTAAAGCTTCATGCACGCTTGCCATCACCTGGACCAGATTGCAAAATCGGGGATCTGATCGAACAACGAACGAACAGGACTAGAAATCTGCCGGAGAGTCGTGACCGTTCGATGAGAGGGGCTGAGGACAAGTGTCTTAGGTTGGGCTTCAAACAAAGTTCACAACTAATTGGCATTTAGCCCTGCCTGCAAGGGATTCGCCGTCACACGTCCACTTTTATCCCAAATCAACTACACTATGTAAAGGACTAAAATTGGCAATATAGATTGATTCTAGAAGATACGAAACGAAAGAGTGCCAGTCGGTTTCTATTCCGACCAAGATACTGTAGAAATCGTTCATCCGTGGCACCCTTCCGGCGTCTAGCTGCCATCCCACACGGAGGCACGACGGCTGGAATACTACCAGGTTGCCCAAGCCTAGACAGAAGTCGAGAGGCAGAGGTTGGGTTCGAACCACGGACCTTCCGGTCAGTAAATTCGCGCTCTAACCACTTGGTCCATCTCGCCCCAGATACTGTAGCACAGTAAATTGAGCCAGTTCGTAGAAATGTACATCAAGAATGTTTAACAAATTACTGGAGGTATCACTTCAATTTCGTCCAGCTTGAAGCATGGGTTCTCAGCACTGTGACTAGGCAATGCTTTCACTATTCAAAGCAGTCATTCACGTCTTACCAAAAACCAAACGTCGATGACAGGTTGTTTCTTGTCTATTGGGTCAAAGTCCCTGAATTTTTACGATGTTCTCAGCCATTCGGGCATTATCTCTTCCTAAAAAATGTGCAGATGTCATATGGATCCGTCTGATCCCGCATTGGTTCCAAACTGGTCCAGTCGTTCGACCGCTACCACTTACCCCTCTCCGAGTCATAGCAGTCAATCTAAAACCATGTCGTTGATTTCAGCCACCTCTAGGGCATAAAATCTGCACCCACAACTCCATTACGAATACATTTGTTTGTTTTCATGGCAGTTGAGAGGATCCTAGAAAAACAAAACTGATGTCTTCACAGACTCCGTGTTGTGGTTCGCAGTTCCTATGTTGATCCCTGACTTGCCGTTCTGTCCACTTCAAGGCAGTCTGAGAGGATCCTAGAAAAACAAAACTGATATCTTCACAGACTCCGTGTTGTGGTTCGCAATTCCTATGTTGATCCCCGACTTGCCGTTCTGTCCACTTCAAGGCAGTAGCTTGAGACGACCTTTAATGGAGATAAAGGAAGACTGCTACGGGCGTATATTCCACGTCAGGCTACATTCTCCTCGACGGGCTAGAAGCACTGAACTACCGATGCTCGCGTCTGATTGGCCCACATTCGGACCAATCAGGGAAAGCATTTTGCTCAGTAGCCAGCTCGCAACACCTCCCTCCAAACGACGCGACGTTCACTTGTTTGGAGCGGCTCACTTAGAGTCATCTTGACCATGCTGGCGTATAAAAGCTAAAATTACTTGCTTCGTTCATTGCGCAAAATAATGAGTCAATGTTTTCATAAAGAAAACTACTCATAAGGTTGCTGAAAACTCTTCGGCAGCCCACGATCGGTTTCGCTCATCTTCAGCCTCTTCTTGGAGCTGTTACTGTGAGCTGGGCTTGATGAACCACCAGGTTAATCCTAGAGACACATTGTGAGCACAGTTCAAAATGCAATGCGGGTAGACAATTATTCCACCGTGACTTCGTGATGGTCTGATAGTTGCTGACATGCATAATCAACCGTAGCAATTCAGTACGTCTAGGTCGATCAGAATCAAATCTTCCTGGTGGAAAGCCTTGACCCTAAGAGAATCCACATCTGTATAGACGTAGTATACTACTTATAGGTTTTATGTAAGTACGCTACGATGTCTAGGTCGATCAGAATCAAATCTTACTGGTAGAAAGCCCTGACCTCAAGAGAATCCACGTTTGTATAGACATAGTACACTACTTATAGGGTTTATGTAAGCTCAATACGCTACGGTTGCTGAGGCTCCGTCAACCTTGTGTTCCACTTTAACCCAAATTGCACGAAATTAGAGAAATACACTCATTTGCAAACTACTTCACTTTTGCGAGAGACTCGATAGAACTCAGCTTAATCTCCCAAAAATATCCTAAACGAGAGATTCAACTGGATTCCAGGTAAGTCTCTTGCAAAGCCAAATTTGGTTGCAAATGAGTTTAGCTCGCTAATTGTTGTAAGCTGTTCGTCAAGACCTGTCCAATTCGGGCTCAAGGACAGCATCGAACTGACAGAAACACGGGAAATGCGCCTACCTGATGAGCCACAAGAAGGGCAAAACTGGCCGTGGGCTGTCTAAGAGTTATCAGCAACCTTGTAAGTAGTTTCCTGTATGAAAATATACTGCGATATCTCGAATGTCGTACTGACTGGAACATGGATCGGCCTTTGTGAAGCACATTGAGTTGGAGTATAAGATGAACGAAAGATTCAGTTAAGTCTCCCCTGGAAACTCAGTTGATATGCAAATGAGTGTATTTGTTGAGAAATGAATCGGTGTTTGAATAATGCCGTCACCGGAAAACGTGGTGGCAAATGAAACTGAAACGGTCCTCTTGATTTTTTTCCGATGACATGACGGCCAAACACCAAAAGGATGATACATCTGGGCGGTTATTTGTTTACCATTATATTAAGGTTGTCTTTGAAGACTTTAAAATCCTCTCCAACAAAGCTTACGGGTCTAAATACTCCTCAAAAGTTAGTGAACTGACGACTCTGCTGAAAGTACAATGTTAGCTGATGGACGATCCTCGAGTTATGTGGTGCTGAGCTTCAGAAAACCGCTTGATCCCGTCGCGTCTGCTCGGAGAATTTCGAAACCGGCTCACGTATTGCTACTCTGAAGGGACAGCCAACAATCGGTAG
This sequence comes from Opisthorchis viverrini, assembly GCF_000715545.1. Lineage (NCBI taxonomy): Eukaryota > Metazoa > Platyhelminthes > Trematoda > Opisthorchiida > Opisthorchiidae > Opisthorchis > Opisthorchis viverrini. The sequence goes on from NW_008751865.1 coordinate 489,623, forward strand.
AGAAGCTGCTGGATTTACGTCTACTGTGTCAAAATAACTACGCATGTTCCTCGTTTTTCCCAAATTACACCACTGATTTTCGTCATTTCTGAACAATCGTGTTCATGATTGGTGTTTATGAAGAAACACTTAAACACATACTAGAGATTCATCAATCGTCTTAGCGCTCGGTGCAGTTCGGTTTCTCAACTCACAAGTCAGGCGTCGAAATGCAGTAAATAATAAAAACAATAATCGTTCAGCTGTAGCACCCTTTCGGTGCCTAGCTACCACACGAAGGTTGCACGAGGACTGGGATACTGCCAGGTTGCCCAAGCCTAGACAGGGGAAGTCGAGAGGCCAGGGTTGAGTTCGAACCACGAACCTTCCGGCCAGTAACTTCGCGCTCTAACCACTTGGGCCATCTCGTCGAAATGCAGTGATTCCAGTCAGATCCTACTGCTCCGTTTACCGAGGATAAGGGGAATAAGGGAATGAGAGTCACGCGTTGGAGGCTATGGCATAATCAGTTCATTGATGACGAATGGTTCAGTTTGTATGGTGGCAGGGATGGAGACCTTGTAGCCACCCAGTCACCCACATACTTGACTGTTCAAC
>NW_008751865.1:490624-505542 GCF_000715545.1 Opisthorchis viverrini
TGGCTGCTACACGTGTTCCATGATTGTCCGTGGACTTGGAGTGCTTGGCTGACTCCTTGCTTCCATCGCGCGCGCGAGTCTCCTAATAATTGGGGTTCGGTTTCCCTTTATGTAGGTCCCAGTGCGTATATGTGGGCGCGTCGGCACATGAGTGGTTGCTACGCTGACTAGGCGGTGCAGACAATCGATGTCCGATGAGTCAGCTTAATGCGACGTGTTTGTGCGTATGAGAAAAAAGACAAGCCTCGCGATCCAGTGAGCGACTGTGAGTTGAACAGTCAAGTATATGGGTGACCGGGTCGCTACAACCTATGCAGTGAGGTCGAAAAATTAAAAAAATACCGCTTAGCTGTAACATCCTTTCGGTGTTTAGCTGCCATGCCACACGAAGGAAGCACGAGGGCTGGGATACAGCCAGGTTGCCCAAGCCTAGAGACAGGGCAAGTCGAGAAGCAGAGGTCGGGTTCGAACCACGCACCTTCCGGTCAGTAGATTCGCGCTCTAACCACTTGAGCTATCTCGCCCCAATGAAGGCGATAGCTCTGACGCGAGACCACCACCATCGACTGCGTACTTAGCCATAGTTTTCATGATCACCAACAACTGGTTTGTCTCGTCCTGCGGTCCACATCAGGGTAGGCCGCATTTAGTAACGCCGCTGAGTTGATTAGTAGGGTCTTTCATGCTTCGTTGCCACCTCTGAGTCGTCTCCATCCGACACAAGTCTAAACGAAGAAGGCTCTACGCGATAAACGGTCCCTTGGCTTACAAGGTACATGATCTGGTAAGCGTTACCTGTGGAGCGTAACCAGTTGATCCACTTTCTGGCGTACTTCAGCATTACTTATCTAGTGTTCCCACCGGACCCGCGCGATCGTTCGGAAGCACATATGATCAAACACAGAGAGCCTTTGAAGGTGCAGCGACCATGAATCAGATCCACAAAGTGGGACAAATCGGACCACAGCATTGCATATTCTGCTGTTAATAGTCAAGCTTAGGTCACGTCGGCTCGTCGGAAGTTAACAATCGCTGCCCTGGTCTTCCCGATTCGGGAAGTGATTTCATCTTCCGCCAGACCACCAGGACTTATGCAAATGCCTAGGTAAACGAGCTTGTCTACTACATCGACCAGTTCACCTACAACTATGGGGTTTGGGTTTGATTCCACTGAAACTTGCAGTAATAGCTTACACTTTGCAGGCCCGAAGCGCATCCCGAACTTGGATTATTTAAAATAATTTGCATTTCTAAAGCGTCTACTCCAAGAAGAGCGATACCGTCGGCGTCCGTGAGCGAATGGCTCGGTAGTATATCGATCCTCGAGATCCAAGTATATCGATTACGAAGTTAAAAACAAAGGGTGACAGGAGACATCCTTGCTTGATACTACTGGATGTGGTAGAGAGTTTGCTTTAGACACGCATGCGTCCACGACAGGCGGCGCATAAAGCCCTTATAAGAGACAATAATTTAGAGGGGACACCCTTCATCGACAGACACTGCCACAGTTTGGGCCTAGTCAAACGCTAATTTGAGCCCAGATGACGCCGACATAACTCCAAACCTATGTATTTGATAACAACAAACAAGCTAATAATCATGCTCTTTGGAAAGCGATTTTCCGTCATTTGACCATTATACGTCCAGGTAACAAACTTGCAATTTAATACGGCGTTGACACGAATATGGTGGTAAAATTGTGATAATTCTATCCTAGGTTACGGCGTGACGAGTACCCCATCGAAATTGTTCAGCTGTAGCACCCTTTCGGTGCCTAGCTGCCATGCCACCCAGAGGAAACACGAGGGCTGGGATACTGCCAGGTTGCCCAAGCCTGGGCAGGGGAAGTCGAGATTCAGAGACCGGGTTCGAACCACGGACCTTCCGGTCAGTAAATTCGCGTTCTAACCACTTGGGTCATCGTCCATTTGTTTCTCAGACGCATTTTCATGTTTACACAGGTCTATGGCACTCACAGCACCCATGTTCTGATGTTCCTCAGCCCACGCACACACTTACACTACTGCCTGGCTATCTAGTGTCCCTCAACAGTGTAATTGGTCCTTTGTTGCCTATGAAGTCCCTTATAGTTGATGCGCTTGTACGCAATAAATGACCCTTGATTGTCATTTTAGCTTCAACACATCGAACACGTAAGCTGTTCTACTCCGGGGCCGAGTCGGGACAACCAACTGGCGATTCACAGACTGTCATATCTGATTTCCTGTCCGTGACCTCAGATAGGTGGATCGTCGGCAAGAAATTGGGTGTAACAGTCCGCGGATTGTTAGTGGTACCGAATCGTTCTGATGTGGTCGTCTTGGGGTAGAGGTCGCTAGAGCATGGACTGACCTCATTAGCCCACCGTATCAGATCTGGGGTGTGCTCGCGTTCGCTTGCACGTCCAGATGCAAACAGCGCAGCAACAGCGTTTCGCGATTGCTGGGTGGTCATTACACGGTTCGTACACTAATTTGGCAGTACTAAGGACTGAGCAGAAGTTCATGTTCACCTCATGACACGTGAAATCCTGGTGTTGCTCATCACGTCGTGGTGAGCCCATATGTCATTTCGTAAGAGATCCGGTTAGCCGAACAGAATCCGCCAGGCCATGATGGGGCCACTACCAGAGCCTCGCTAGTCCGTGTGCGACAGAAGGCACATCATGTTTAACACAATCTCACCACAAGGAGGAGGGGATGAAGATAGACCCAAGAAAACCTCAAAAATTTTGCCTCGTCGGTCAGACTTGGGTCAGAAGGCACAAGTAGGTCCCCGGTGCAAAAACCAATCTTCCCCACTATGTGATACGTCAGACCCTTGAGTCGAAGGCTCAAGGTGGGGCATCTCGAACAAACCGCCTTCCCAGGCTTGGGTAACCAGGAAGTAACATCACCCCACGCAGCGCAGGAGTAACGGCTGGTCAACTCTAATTACTAGACGTGCCGATACAAACGCCTAGCTGTAGCGTCCACTCCTGGCTATCTACCCAAAAAAAATGCGCCATTAAAATCAAGGAATCTGCTCGACTTAGCAGTGTTCAATGCCCGAACTCTTTATCACATAGGTCAGCAGACATCCCTTGCTCATGCTAGTCCCTCTTTGAGCATTGAAGTATGTAATATCCCCGAATCATGCACACACGACCCCACAGCAATGCATCTGAACATGGTTCAGGGCGGTTAAGTCTAATCAGTTTTCACCCTTCAGATGGCTCAGAATCTGCGGTCTGAATGGTAGGGGTATTGCGTGGAGCACGAGACACTGCCTAGATGAGTTCTCAAGTACAGCCCAATGTGCACAGGCTGAACGGGTCTGTCAGGGTTGGTAACCAAGGACCAGAAAAAATTGTTCACCTCTGTATGCGATCCAACAAACTGCAATTCGCCTTTTATAGGAAGCTTTCCGGACTTCTGTGGGTATCCGTATTCTGGCCAGCGATCTTGTTGCTGATAGGAAGAGTCGATACAAACGACAGGCGTCTCGGTGAAAATATGATTTAGGTGCTCCCAGAATCCATTGCGACAATCGCTTCATACAACTGTGCGCTGATCGGCATCAACTTATCGCAAGCATACTTTCAGCACAAACACGAGAATCCTGTTAATTCTCGCCCTACCAATTGTGGCCAGTCGAGATTGATCACATGCCAAGTATCGATAGATGACGAATTTGTGTAGGAGGCTGTTGCTCCTTTTGGAACATACATACGGAGTAAGGTCATGATCTGACTTGTGTTGTTGTTGCAGCTTGGCTAAGAAAACCATTCACCGCTATGAGATTCACTGCCTGCAAGATTCGATTGTCAAAGGAATCCGTCATCATCGTCTTCAACTGTAACAGTAGACTTCTCACTGGGAGGAGCAGTGAATGCAATAGCTTAGAAGCACGCAAGCAATGGAGCGTGCGACTGGGTCAGGCCTGTCAATGCCTCTCTTGTGACCACCGACTGCAGCAGAAGCAGCTTTGAAAACCGCATACTTGCTGTGCGGCAGTCATAACTACCAGTTTCGTTCGCCGACGGTCCGGGGAGATAAGAGTAGATAGCTACCCACTGGAAGAAGTAGTGACGTGGATGATGAGTCACACATGGATGCCATTGGTGGGATTAGGAGAGATATGCATTGAAACAGACTGGATGTATGCGCCCCATTGAGGGCGCGACTGGGCCATGGTTAAAAATATTTTCAACCACTAATTTGTGCCGTCTTGGGGTCGTCATTTAGGCAAACTGAAATGGCCAGCGAAATTGAGATGCCTGGTAATGGCCTTCATTCTTTATTGCTAAGTCACTGCTTCCAGGAAGTGGAAAGCGGTGTCACTCTCAGGTAAGTTACGACTTTCCTGGACGTCAACTTAGTGGGACTTTCCGCGACTTCAGTTAAGAGGTCAGTCCAGAGAAAGTTCACATAAACGGGACAATACACAAAATTCCTTAGTTCTGTGCCACTGAGGAGGAAGTGAATGCTGATTTGGTCTAGAACAAACCGAGCAAGGCGTATTTGCTCTGCTGATACACTGGACGCTAACTGCTAACGTGCTTCAAGCCAGTGGTTTTTCAGAAAGTTTTATGACCAAGAATAAGCCCCATCGCGGTATAACTGCTAACGTGCTTCAAGCCGTGGTTTTTCAGAAAGGTCTATGACCAAGAATAAGCCCCATCGCGGTATCCAACCGCCGATCACGACCGTTGTAAAGAAGCCAATTTACCTGGTACTACCGTAGGAAGGCGACCTGTTGGCGGACATAGTTGATCACCTCCTGTTTCAACCACTACAACGCATGTTTCCGGCCGGAAATCTGCGGCTGGTTTACAACCAGCCCCTTGCTCGACTTAAGACTCAAAGACGGGATGCCAATCCTTACCCAGAACATGGTTGTGTATTCTCCCTCTCTCCTGATTTTGTTCAGCGAATTATGTTCGGCGCACGACACAGCAACTTTTTAGGGGAATACGTGAGCGTCTCCGTTATCGGTTCGGCCAAAAGCCCAATCGCTCCCCACTTAATTGACATCGGGCACGTAGTCAAACCGAATGAGTCGTTTCATGTCATTTACGGTGCACCAAATAAACTGCCAATATCGTCTAAACGGCGTTGCTTGACTACAGCCGAGGCAGTCGCTATGTGTCTGTGCAACGCGGCTCTGTGCTGTCGAAACGTTTTGTACGAATGCTGAGTCTGCCTTAGTCATGTGACACGAAACAACCGACCAAGTCACTCACAGGGCCATCTAGATTGTCTCAGAGCATCCAATAAGATGCGACATGGTTGTACAGATAACCAATCGTTACTGTCCTCATGTTTTTGACTTCCCTAACCAATCTTTGCTGCTTATTTCAATTTTTACTCCTATTTTCACCATTCGATACGTACTGACCTGGTGCCCAGAAACATTAACGTTCATCACTGTGTTATTGTCCAAACGAGAACCGGCTCAAAGTTTTAAACGACCTGGATTCGAAACATGACCGTGTGCGTCTAAAAAGAAAGCCGAGGCAAAATTCAGGGTGGGTTACACAACGATCCACGTCCCTGATTGATGCGACGAAGGCGATCCCAACAGGACGACGATACGTTTCAGTGAAATCTGGATCGACACCTGGTCTGAAGCCCCTGGAGTGACCGGAGAAAGTGGCGGCTGAGGAAAGCCAAAGAAATGGAGACGATGGTGGTTAAAAATAGCCAAATTCTTTTTCAACTTATCCGCAACACTGGGCCAAAAATGGTGCCTATCTGTAAAGCCATTACAAGAAAAGACGGCTCAAGTCTATTCTATACCCTGATGCCTGTTCTGGTGGGTGGAACACGTTGAAGGATAATCTTGCCAGTATGAGGTTTATGTTAGGTCCCTTTCCCATGCGCCTTTATTCTTCTCTTAAAAATAAGGCCTTCAAATAAATTATGCCTATGCGACAGCGAAGCATCAGTTCTGAATTCTCGCTAGCCCATTGATGTTACGGTTGACAGCTTTCAGTCGACCAGTATCGAGGCTTGGGTCAAAGACTGATTGGGAATTCTAAGTGGAGTAGAAAGTAGGTCCACACTCGCTCTCAGCATTTCATCGGATATTCCCCCCGTCAAAGGAGCTTTGTTGCCCTCAGGCTTTATTATCTGTTCACATCATCATCATCATCATCGACAGTATGACATCACTATTCAGCACTGATGCTTCACTGCCGTAGAAGTCATGGTTGCACGAGGGCTAGGATACTGTCAGGGTGCCCACACTTAGACAGGAGGACGATTAGGATCCTCAACTAAAGCATTTGGCTCAAAAGCCTAACCGTAAGGCAGCGGTGTCTGGCGGGAAATGCAAATGCATAACCATTTCTACTAAACAAGTAGCCACACATGTTCCAACCCCCAAACTGGAGGGCCAGGAGACTGTGTTCGTCAGACCTCCAACCATTGACCAACCTGGTATGACAGACTCTGTGAATGTCGTCGGGACACTCCCAAGTATAGCTCGATTGATCACTGAGGTGCGCAAACCGTCACACCCCCGTAGGGTCCAGTCTCTTCGTGACAGATCCGTTCACAAACCCCTCATTGTGGTCGGGGGTGCACTTGTTCCTCCCTCCCCAAGCACTTGGCTGGAGACACTGCAAGAAATGGCGGCTAAGCAATGTCAATGGCGTTCGTGTTGTCACTTTCTTTACAGACCATCATCATCATCATCGACAGCACATCAGATTGTGTGACTGAACGCTTGGATGCCGTTCACAATGCTTGCGGTGGACCTGCACCAGATCCTTTCTATTACCCACTGTTTTATATTCTTTTTCACTCTAAGGCAATGAAGCATCAGCGTCAACAATAATGTCGCTGTTTCTGATGGTGATGAGAAATCTGTCGTGGCGGTTTCCTCATGTCCTGGACCCGAACTGTAGCAGAAGGGAATTAACCTTGGTATTATTGATCAAAAACAGGGTATGCAAATTCATCTACGTTACAGACTGTTATTCGGAAGACTGATTTACGGTTAACACGGTTATAAGAAGCCTCGGAATGATTGTGGTAAGCTAGCACTAAGTCCCTTCCCGTCCACCTTTACTCTTTTCCTTACAATAAGGCTTTCAAATAAATCATGGTTGTACGGCAGTGAAGCATCAGTGTTGAACATTGATGTCATGCTGTCGATGATGATGATGATGATGATACACAGTACATAAGCTATCCAACTCAGCTTCTGATTCTGGACACATTCTTCGATGTAGGTCTCAGTTGCACAATCAAACACACTTCCCAATGGTTTCCTTACGGAATCACCGACACCAACTCACACGAGCCATGGTTCTGAAACAACAGTTTTCGAGCAGATGAAGACATCTTAGTTCCGCTGCTCGAACCAGCCAAGTCTCACGTCCATACAAAACGGCCCGTACTGAGACCTGATAAACACGTCCATTCAAAATCAGGGGCATACCGCTTTGACTCCACAGGTGTCTCAGATTAGCAAACAGATCCCAGCTTTGCAATTTCGAGCACTGACCTCAATGTCACATTACAACCAGAACTAAAAATCCCAAGGAACATAAACGCTCCACATCTCCAAGTGCAATTCACTGGATTATGAGTTGCGTGACTCAACATCCAGAAGTACGACGTTACAACGTGTGGGTGCAAAGCGTACGTCCAAGGATGAGATGACTCTAGACAGTTAATTCAAATGCACCTGCATCTTCTCCCCAATGAATACGAGAGCGATTTCGTCTACATACTCCAGACTGACAAGGTTTTCGCCAGCAACTATATGAACACCAGCATTTCGAAAACCTTCCAGCGTTCGCCTCATTATCTAGTCGATCATGGAATTGAATAGAAATGGAGTGGACATTCCTGACGGAGATTGCTTTGTATACTGAAGCATTTGGAGAGGTCTGTGTACATTCCCACACGCCCCGATGTCTGACAGGCATCACAAGGTGATGAAGAAGTGACGCAAAGAGCCTCGTTACGACTGAAGTCAAGCTGATCTCCGTGTGATTACCGCACTCACTACAAATGGGTTACCACCTCAGTTGTCAGGGCATCTCCTTTTTCAAAGTGCAGGCGAACAGACCAGACAGACGATGGCTGAGGATTTCATTCCCATCTTTCAACAACGCGGGTGGGAGGTCATCCGGCTTGAGGTTCTCCACCATCGGAGACAGCAACATCAGTGCTGACGCCGATGCTTCACTGCAATACAGCCATAAAGTTCAGCACACATCAGTGTCAAGCGAGCTCAGTTTGAGAGAAAGAGCAATTTGTTGTCCTGCATGCTAGAGTGCGAACATGAAAAGCAGCCAGAAAGATTGAGGATCGACGCTTGAAAACTGATTTCGAGTTGCCTGGGGATGTCAGCGCCGGATGACGCGCAAATGTTGCTACCAAAACAGGTGAAAGACGAACGGAATCACTAGTCCTAACTAATGGGCCAATAAGATTGGATTTAATGGCGAGGAGAGAGGAGAAAGTATGTGAAAGCGAGAGAAAGGAGTCAGCACTAGCCTACTTTCGCTTACCCGTCCCACTGTATACAGCAAGTAAGACGACCCAATGAGTGGCAGGACGTGACATTATTTGTAAGCGTGCACTTCATGGCTGTACGTGGGCTGGAATACTGACAGAATGTCCAGATCTAGACGTGAGGACAGTTAGGGTCCTCAACTGAAGCCTTTGGCTTAAAAGACTAATCGCACAGCAGCGGTGTTCGGTGAGAAATTGCAAGTGCACTCAACTTTCACAAAAAAAAACAAGTACCCACACTTGTTCCAACCCCCAAACTGGAGGCCCGGGAGACTGTTGGTCAAACCTCTAACCATTGACCTACCTGGTAAGACTGCAGGTGTTGCATGGACACCCTAGGTGTAGTTCAATGAGTCGCGGAAACACGAACCGTCACACCACAGTGAGGTCGAGTCTCTTCATGACGGTCTCGACACTGTCTGTTGTACTTTCTGGGAAGACTCTTTGATCCAACAGCCGACGCTGACGTCCTAGCCTACGGAGGTTCATCAAGTCCGTTTCAAATTGACCAGCCCCGACTACTCTCACGAGATTGTTTTAATGACTTCCACAATCCTCCATTCCATATCCTAGGTCACTATGTGCGCTAAAGACCGGTCCAGTGATTCGCAATCATTGCGAGAGTCTACGATACTTCAGAGACGCCCTCGCCCCCACATCCAAGGAAGAAACTGTTCACCTCTATTCCAAGGGACAGGTTCCTATACTTCTCTGGAAGCGATGGGCGTTTCCTCGAAAACTGCCGCCTCCCTGGGTGGGCAGCGGTCAGTGACACTGGCAGAAGTGACCCAATCGCACATTCAGTGGCATTCGCGCATCAAAGCTATCGCCTCCAAGACTCGACTGCATATCCCTTGACCGAAAATGCAGCAGCTGGAACGAAGTTTATAGCTGATAACGTGATCTGATTTGATTGAGTATAATCGACCCTTTCTAGCTCCAGCCGGTAACTTGGTGAAAGGCATGGTAACATCAGCTCATCAGTTTTTGTAGACGAATCTCTCAGGGTTCGTGAATCATTGGACCGTGAGTCGGCTGTGAGGCCCTTTTTCAGATGCAAAGAACTTCGTAGTCATGTATCCTTGCAGATACTCATTCTCCTCCCCTGCGATAATGGGACACAGATGTACACACACTATCAACCGACAGCTGAGCGGTTGGTGGGCCGATACGCTTGTTCTGGCACGTACCGTAAACACAGCTCTGACAACAAATCCACCATCGCACCTGCCCACCCGACATGTAAAACCTAGCGGTTCGAATTACATTTCTTGACCCCAGGTGTTCGTGGTCGGAACAGCAGTGAAGTCCCCAGGAGCTATAATCGTATTGCAGCACGCGAGAGGACCTGGTTCTATTCCGAAGATTAGTTGCGCTGGGTGGACACCGGATCCCACGGACATCCGACCCGAAAACACAATACACTTGTTACTACACAGTATTGGGCGATACTGTGACTGTCATTATTAGGTCCTGGACATTACCTGGGAGATTCGAAAAAGACTAGAATCGGTAACATCATTGCTACCATGAACGCTGTCTCCAACCAAGTCATTATTTGCATTCCTCGAGTCTCTGCAGATGGCTTCAGTAAAATGCCCTAGAAGGCCTCAACGGAATGAAACCAGTAAAAGAGCGGGACTCCTGTTCTCCTTCTTCACAGTCCGGTAGCCACTAACAATTCCTGAGAAGAGGAGTAGCGATCTCCACATCCAACTAACATCCCGTTGGGGGCCACCAGTAAAGGCTTGCAAGTTAAAAACACAACTAACATCCCGTTGGGGCCCGAACCGAGTAGATACAGCCACCAGTAAAGGCTTGCAAGTTAAAAACACAACCCTGCACATCTAGCTACGCGGCGACAGGTCCCCTATGCGAATTGTCTATCGGATGATACTCCATATTGTCTACAGGCATCTTAGTTTGCCTAATGTTCCTACCCCACCATACTGTGGAAAGTAACGTTTTCGTGCCATCCCATTGCCGAGAAATACCTTGTTGCAGCCGCGAGATGATGATAGGGGTTTTCAGACCATTCGACCACAGCATGGACATTACCACTGCTTTAGGTTAGCGGTTTCAAATGTGATGCAGTTATGGGGTCCGCGACCAGTTCCTAAGCAGAATGGACAGGTAGCACTCTCAAGGGCCGAGTCAGGACCGATGATTATTTTTCCAGCCTTCTGTACGAAACTCCAGTACCCAAAATTCGACAATCTATGAAAGAAATCCCCTGAGTTAGAACGACTACCGGTTTTCACAGAAGAGGGTGGAACAAATCGAATGGCTTCCATTTGGTAACTGACCCAAATCCCCTGTCTCGGCCGTCCGAACTTACAGTTTGATGGAAAGTGTTTTGTCGGAAGTGTTTATTGTGAGTAAATGTAAAACAAGACAAGAGTGACAGTGTAGCGCATGCGTTTATTTGGTGCTCGTGTATTTTGTGACAGCTTTCGTACCTTCAGATACTGCATGCTTCGCCAGTTCACCAGGGAGAAGCAACCGGACAGCTGTTTGTACTTCTCGACTTGTGATTGTGGACTTCTTATTGTACTGAGCAAGTCTGCTGGCTTCGGCCGCTATTCTCTCGAAGATATCGTTCACGAACGAGTTCATGATAGACATCGCCTTGGAAGAAATTCCCGTATCCGGATGTACTTGGCGGAGCACCTTGTAAATGTAGATAGCATAGCTTTCCTTCCTCCTCCGCTTTTTCTTTTTCTCAGTCTTCGGCACCTTGACCTTCGCGGACTTCTTCGCAGCCTTACCAGAAACAACTTTTGGGGCCATCAGATTTTTGAAAACCCGCGACCACTTAATGGCCGCACACGTGGTCTTTTAAAACAAGTGGCAGGTTTTTGTGCGAGTAGTTAGCTGAAAGGTCATAAACTTCGGTGGGTAGTTGCTGCTTCTGCACGCGGGTTTAAGGTAGTCGGTCGCATGCTTCATTACTTGAGATAGGTTCAGTATCACTTATTCCCAGATTGATACAGAGTTTGGGAATTCGCCCAAGCGTCCCATGTGGGTCTTTTGCCTTTAGTTCAGTGGCTTCGTTTAGCTTGGAGGCTTAAAGGGAAAAGTGTGTGGCGCGGCGAGTCAGGTTCTCAGAAGTAGATAGTAAACTGGCCAGTGCAAGGTCTCACTTGGACAGACATCTGAAAATGACTTCAAATAGCTCCTAAGTGTTGTGTGATGAACGGCTGAAGTTAAGTTCACTACACGAAAGCAGACAAATTTCGCATCCAAAGCCTGGAACGCCGCTTGCTGTGTGTTCGCGCTTATCCTCGTATGCGTGTGGAAGGGAAACTTTTGCCTTAAAATATTGCATTTCACCATATGTATGCTCGGATCTAAAAGCAGGATAATGTGCAACAGTTTTGCCGGAAGTTGCTTGAATTCAGCTTTATTCGCATTTTTGGTGTCCAATGAATTTTGAAGCTACACTGATATGAATGAGAAGGGCGTCACCTCGGAGATGTTTACTGAAAGATGGACGGCTGCACGCTCGTCATTGTTCGGTTCTTTGGTAGGCTTTAAACCGACGATTATCCGGAATGGAGTTCGACAATGTCATGCTGAAATCCGGAAAGCTGCCGTTAGAAGTTCGGCAGCTTTTACTCAGTGAGTTCAGCAACATCTTTACCACTCAGGATTTTTACATCTACCGCCGGTGGTGTCGACTGGCTCCGCCCAGCAAATTACTGCCAGTTTCGTTTCACCGACTGGCTCCGCCAAGCAAATTACTGCCAGTTTCGTTTCGTCTTGGAAGATGATTTGTCTTCGGTCCCGGTTAAACATTGAAGGATGAATTTGTGGTAGCCATTTTAAAGCGATAAATTATGACACGTAGATTCAAGCTGCACATCTTCGAGCTCGTAGGCTGAATGGTTACTGAGCGTCCAGTGAGGTGTACCTTCGAAGAAAGCGAACATTTCGCTCATATGCGTTGGCTAACTAACTTGCCCAAGGAGACGATAGGCAAATGCCGCCAAATTAACGTTTGTTTGCCATGAGGAAGACGGTGGCCCAGATACCAGCAGAGCGGTTCGTATTCGGCCTTTGTGCCAGGCTGCGCCATTCATTTATTTTTCGTCGCCATCACAAAACACATGCGCAACCGTGCATTTTGCTTACAGACACCCTCTCCGAACGGCCGATGCATGGCAGAGCGCATGTGGGGAATGCCGCACAGTAGGGTTTATTTTCATCCACTTCCTAACTAAAGTTCCGCCGCTGCTTGAAGAAACCTTACCGCATGCAGCCAAGAATTGTCTTTTACCCCACGGTTACAGGCTGTATACCACTTGCAAGCTGGCTCACTGCGCACTATTCGGGGTGATTAATTTTTGCAGTGACCAACAAACTTCTGAAGAATACCAGTGGTCGCTTGAAAAAACGGTTGTACAATCGGCATACATGTGTCTCCACTCACTAAGCGAATCATACGGGAATTCGAGAAGCAAACGTTGTATTGTTGCGATCCCTTCACCCACATACTTCACTCTCCAGCTCGCAGTCGCTCACCAGATTGCGAGACTCGTCTTTTTTCTACATTCATAAACCATGTTACACAAAGGTGACTCATCTGACATTGACTGTCCTTACTGTTTAGCGAGCCTAGCCATAACTCATGTGCTGACACTCACGTAGACGCAAACGTACTTGCGTGTAGGAAGACCAAACACATTAAAACACAGACTCGCGCGCGCAGGGGGCAGGAAGTCAAGCACTCTCCACAAGTCCACGAACAATTACGGAACAGGTTCAGCACCTGTACTGCGGATTTCACAAAATGACTTTCATAAACGACAAGTTCCCATTTTGACTTGCTCCAAATTCCACATTGTATTTAATTTTTACGTGCCGCAGCTCACCACTTTCAGCCACAGTAAAGACTATTGTTTGTGCATACATTACGGCCATCGTGACCTGCGCTCTAATGGTATTACGGCAACCAAATGAATATCCTGGTGAGTTGGGCTATATTCTTAACTGTGTCAGCCAAATGACACATATGCGTCTTCTCTTGTTCTGGGGAAGCTAGTGCCAAGACTCCAGGGACCGCAATAACATAGTGTTGGAACTGCGAAGGTTGGATCATTCTACATTTACTGACTTAATATTCCTAGTTCAACCTCCAAATGTTTCAGGTTGGTTGGTATCCGTGCAGGCAAATGAACATCCCGCTTGATTTAGGCAGTGTACTTCCATTGCACGGACTTGTTCTCAGTTTTCAGGGGTCACTTCGTTGCAGGCAGTGAGACAGCTTATTTCTGTTTTCTTAGTTCCTTTTAAGCAGCCAAAAGTAGCCTCTGGACTACACCAGACCAAGGAACGTAATATTTTATACCGGATTTCAAGCCGTTACCATTACATTCAGACGGTTTGCGGAAACAAAGAAAACGGGATACATCCTACTACCACGGAATGCAACGTCCCTGACGGATGAACTGCAATCGATGAATGAGGATAGTAGTTTCTTACCCAGATGGCTTTGTGGTTTGCCCCGCCGGCCGCTGGTGCTCAAGGGACCGCTATTACTACCCCAGCGGCATTTGCGATATTCACCGTTCCATCCTGGGCAGTGAGGATCTCCAGGTTTTTCTCCAAAGTAGGCACGCATATGACTCGATGTTATAATTGCCCAGGCCTCGGTCCTTAGAAGTTCACCGGTGTGGCAGGAAGACGGTCAATTGCTATGCTGGTAATTTGAACTGAAACACGGAAGCCCAGCTCAATATGTCCCGAACACCAGTGCGCCTTCACATTATTTGCCCAAGGGTGGTACAAAGTGAAGTTCATGAAGTTACGGTTTAACATCACTGCAAGTACTCTACCTGCACGTGAGCCAGGTTCTTTAATCTATCCGGTATTAGTAACGTTAGTTGCATTTAACTAACTGACTAGGCGTCTCAGGCCCCCAGTAGCGTGATGGTCGATGGCGTGAGCTACGTCCATTCGGCTGTATAAAGCGAGTACTTTCGCTGTACTTTCGAAATCGGTTTCGTTTTTCCCTAGTAGCGTGACGATGGCGTGAGCTACGTCCATTCGGCTGTATAAAGCGAGTACTTTCGCTGTAATTTCGAAATCAGTTTCGTTTTTCCCTCCCTCAAATTCGTGAAAATTTTTTTTCGTTGTTCAGTCTATTCGCAGAGTACACACGAGTTGAATTTTATTACCCTAACAAAACGTTTGAGTGATAACCCTTTATATTTTGCGCGCACGTATTTTAAATCCAGTCCGAAACATGACGTCAATTCATACCGATTGCCCTCCGCAGCCATTGGTAGACCACAATAGATGTGGGCGGAATGGCTGCCCGTCGAACGTCAAACGCGGTATGCAATGCCACGCCTGCAAGGCCTGGTGGCATTTCAAATGCACGGGTTTACAGGACGACCA
>NW_008751865.1:509279-512617 GCF_000715545.1 Opisthorchis viverrini
AATCCGTGAATCCGTGAAGTGCTTCCTATAACCTCTCGACTGAGCAGTGCTACACCCTTTTTTCACTTGTGCCTTTCAGGTGAACGACAGCCACTGACCGACAAGAACAAAACCGACCCGGGAAACTTTGGCAAAAGCCTCGATCCTGTGTATCAATCCGTGAATCCGTGAATCCGTGAAGTGCTTCCTATAACCTCTCGACTGAGCAGTGCTACACCCTTTTTTCACTTGTGCCTTTCAGGTGAACGACAGCCACTGACCGACAAGAACAAAACCGACCCGGGAAACTTGGGCAAAAGCCTCGATCCTGTGTATCAATCCGTGAATCCGTGAGTAACTTCAGCGTCGTTGGGCAATTTAAAATAACAACTTGAAGATTTCACTGATTTACGGCGCCGTTTTTTTTGGAGGGAGCCTCACTCAGCCAATCACAACATACTTGTTGCGACAGGTCGTGTCAGCTCTTCCTCTCGATGCAAAATATTATCTGACGCCGTCGGCAATAGATGACTTTGCTGCTAATAATTATTAACTGGATGCATCCAGAGCGATGCCAAGCAGTGCCTTTGGAAAACTCGGTCTACGCGTATTAGTCATATACATGCCATGACGACATTCGCGCATTTTAGATATCTGACGTGCTACCGTGAGTACAGTTAGACTTCTGGGGACATCACGTTCTTCCAAATTCCATGAGTGATCGGAATATAGTGAATGAGTCCATGATGATGATTACGCTGAATAACGATTATCGAGCTGCGAGGACAAATGCTTTCACATATATCTATTTGGAAGAGGATGCCCTACACAAATTCCTTATGCATATTTCGCCTCAACGTGTGTACTGTGGGATAATGCTAATTCCGCAAGTTGTTACTGCCACAGAACCATCTAAAAATGCATCCACTTTAAGCGGACCACTTCTTCCGGTAAATTGAGATATTCTTATGGGTCACAGTTTTTCTAATGCCCGCTTAATAGGGTGAGGTTTGTCTGTATTGCCGCTTGATTGCCTAATGCGCCTAGTTAAACCAAAAGGGCAACAGAGTGCGAATTAGCTGATCCATTGAACACTGACGCGTACAGACGTGTCATGTGCAGCCGAGAACCGGCTGTTTATGAGGCTCACGTGGGAAGTTCTAGGCAGGCAGAAAAGTGATGCCAAAAACAGAACTCACCTGTCGAGTACAAGTGGAGAATAACCAATAAAATCTGCCTCCATAAAAAGTCAATCTATTGGCAGTCGTGTGGTCAAGCTACGTTCGGAGCTGGTTCCCCTAGTACCAGACGGCTTCCCAATTTTTTTTATCGCCTTTGAAGTAACATTCACCTAAACAAGTTACCTTCACAAAGGACCCGCAAAAAAATGCAACACGCTCTGACATTGAAATCTGTAAAAAGAAATGGATTAAAGTTGAGGATGAACGAGATATTCCATGCGACAGGCCTTGTGAAACATTTCAAAATGCTTATTCATCGACAAGGCCCAATTGAGCGGGGAAAATCCGATGAAGCTGAACATGCGCGGCTGGTGAGGAAGCACAGCAAATAAACAATTAATTAGAACAAATGTTGAGCAAGTTTCTACGGATGTTATTTGTAACGCCCGACTTTAAGATTTTAGCTTCACCCACCGTTAAAAGGACTCAACACTGTGCTTGCGGTTTTACTTGTGTTAATGGGGAAGCGCCAGCTGGAGGAGGAATAACCATGAGGAGAAGGTTTGTGATTTGGGGACAAGCGATAGGATGGAATCACCCCGCTTGTCAGTAAAACAAGAGAAAAAGACTCAAATATTTGTATTCGTCACTTCGCAAAATTAGTTCAATTTTGGTTGTGCGTCATCGCTCCCTGAAACAAGCCTCGAACCGCTGTAAAGAACCAATGATGAAGCAAATGTACTGCATGAATGTTGCAGGCTAGCCTGACATCCGGTTTATGCTGGCAGTAGGGCGTTTTAGTACAGCTATCAGTTGGAGGGCGTTCGAGGAAATTAGACTTAGTTACACAGAACTCGCCTGTACGTGGTAAACAGTACATTTACGCAGGTTTGTATGATGTAACAGCAATTCTGTTCCAGATAGTTTTGAATTCGAGGCGTCCGGTGTGAGCTTAAAGCCACCATATCCTCTAGGATGTGGGTACAACTTCAATGGTGTGTATCCGAACAAGAACAGTTTGTGTTACTCAAGCTCCCGGCTGGTTTAAAGTTTTCATGTGAATGGCGGACAGACTAATCACTGAGTTTGCCCCTGTTATCCAAGAGAATGAAGCAGGCAATAAATGCGTTGCGATCTACTTTTACGCTAAAAAATCCGTCCACACTGACGCTAGATCTCTCCGAGGTACGTTTAGCCTGTATATAGACTTGCTCCTGAGAAGATGAGGTCAAATATCTGAGAGGATGTGGGATGCATGATAGTGTCCAGAAAAAATGGACGGGGGCAAAAAGGTCACCGGAGGGGTGAGAAAGTGTTCTTTGTGCCTTACAATAAACATTCTTCAAGACTCAAGTTTGGAGGGTTGCGATCATATTTAACGCTCCAGTGGTCTTCCGAGTTCATAAGCCCATCTTCAATCCTGTTTGAGGAACTACATGGTTTATTTGGTCGCGTAAGCCGGACTGTTGGAAGAATTTAGAGCTGAATGGTTGTTATAAGTGCAATGATGCTAGTTAATGTTAATTGTTCGGCATATTGTGGTGCGTTTTACCTATGTTAGCTAGATTTGGGCCCATCATTACAGAAAAAGTACAAATTTTAAAGGTTTCTTACTCTAACAATATTCCAAAGAAGTTCTGAAACGCGTGAAAATTAGAGGTGACAGATTCAACACAGCTGAGGGAGGGGTCATTTTGCGTGATAACCTCTCAAAATGAAAGGTGATTTCTTGCGATTGGCTTCTTGTGTTTTGACTGTTCCATGCGGTCCCAAAACGTACGCTGTGGAAGACATCTAGCGAAAATAATCTTGCAGGCATAACAGCTGTCAGTTTGCAGCTGGAGATTGCGGTAGCAGTGCGGGAACACCTGATTTCCTTAAAACAGTGCCTCCAGTGAGTCTGCTTACTTCCAGGGTGAGCCACATTTATGAGACAAAACTTGTTTTCCTTAAATGCCTCCAGTGAGTCTGCTTACTTCCAGGGTGAGCCACATTTATGAGACAAAACTTGTCATGTGCTCCCAATTTGAATTAATTACTTTCCATCTCCACTTTTGCTGCCGCTAGCTATTTGCACAATGAGATTGATTTCTCGAAGTCTACGGCATTTTCAGACTTGCCACTTCATAGTGTAGAATGTCTATGTATAATGTATATGCTCCTGTATTATTGAAAATC
>NW_008751865.1:516812-517268 GCF_000715545.1 Opisthorchis viverrini
TTGTACACATGTATTTGTCCGTGTTGACAGCGTCAAACGACCGTTGCAATATCCGTATGATGGTCCGTTTAAGGTCATTTCTCGCAAGGACAAGTACTTTGTGATTGAGAGGAACGGAAAACCGGACTCCGTCAGTATCGACAGACTCAAATTTGCACCCATCGATGACGAGTCCCGCTTAGATCCCCCTGCTGTAGTCACTTTACCCACAAGTTCCCGAACCTCGAGTACAGTCATCCCAGGGAACCCCGAACATATATCACAAAGTGTTGACGATCGCCCGTCACCTATCCTGAAGCAAACACGTGTTGGTCGAACCTGCAAGACTCCTGTTCGCTTCGCGGACTACACCCCTTGAGTTTTGTCACATTATCCAGCGTCATTCCATTTCTTTATTCCTGACGCTCTAGGGGGGAGTACTGTAGTGTCTGTAATCCGTTGTCACATTTACCATTC
>NW_008751865.1:520183-559024 GCF_000715545.1 Opisthorchis viverrini
CATTTATACCCAGCCATGCGGCACCTACTCAACATAGCCGGTCGACACTTCTGGCGGTAGTTGTGTATATCCTTAGTGGTAAGAATCTTTCCCAATTCAGCTGCCATAAACTGCTGCACTTCAGATGACAGCGTTCCATAGTTCAGCAGGGCCCTGCATGTGCCCAAGTCGCCTTCGGTTAGGTGTCGATTAACATGAAGCCGATCGTACAGAAACTGACAGTTTGTGGTGGCGTTCAGGAAAATAAGAGGCCACTGCCAGTTGGGTCCTTTGCCTCCGTAGACAAAACCACACTATACAGCTGGTGGTTCGCGTACTTCTTTAGTAGAAAATACGCTCGTCTTACTAGGTTCTTCGGATTCCACGGCTTTCCGTAGGTCTTGGAGGGCGCCTGCTGCATTCGTATTACACCCATTCGTAACGCAAACTAGTGTTGGTGCTTCGATTACTGGATGAACGCACAAATATCACAAAGTTATCCTTCATGTATTCATTTAAGGTCTTCTCAAATGCCGTGAAGGATGAAAACGATACACCCCCAAATTTCTCAACAAAAGCCACTTTTGTAGCCATAGCAGACGCAGTTGAAAGCCAAATGTGCGCCAATAATTTTCAAATGTCATCGATTAAAACAAATCACAAAGAAATGACGGCAGATGAGGGAGATTTTCAGTCTGAGCATATATGCAAAGAAGTGCAACATTTTGCAGTCAAAGTTTTTTATTTCACCCGCAGGGGTTTTGCAGAAAAACGCATTGTGCCTCGAGCCGCTGGCACTTTCGCTCGTTGTGACTCCGACCATTTACCTAACGGTCCAAGGTCACTCATGGCCAGCAGTGGTTTTCAGTTTTAGTTCGTACCACCCGGCTGTATTTGAACTAGTCGGACCTCATGCCTATTATTCCCAACAAGTTGGAAAGTTACCTATTATCACTACATCATCGGATATCCCCCACTGTTCATGACATTGTCCTCTTTTGTGCAATCCGCGCCCTCACAAATCCCCCACACATGCCCCACCCTGACTGTAAAACTATGACCATGACAGACGGTATGCCACCCACAAGTTGGGTATAAACAATATTATTATTAATTTTTAACCTCCAGCCAGAAGGTTTAAAATAATTTTATCTGTATTTCTCAATTATCTTGTATGTTTGTGACTGCGATGAAGTAAAAGAATATGTGGAAGCAATGTAATGGGTGCAGAAAATCATTCCCATGGACCTGGTTTCCAATAAAGAGCGAATTGCTAGATGACGTTTTAGTCTTGTTGTAACCCATTTGTTCTCTCAAGAGGTGTTGTTAACTTATAATAAGAAAAATAACGAGTTTTACGTGTGACCCTACAAATGCATTATGGTTAATGCAATTTTGTTGGAGTCGGATAGTCTCCATATTTCAGTCAACCAATTTCATGGTTACTTGCCACTGGGTGACCTATGTTTGGGCATACTGATGGAAGTCAGAAGCGTCCCTGTATGCACAAACAGGGCTGGCTTGTGAGCGATGAATTTTAGTTTCCGTTACTTGTTTTTCAGTTAAAGAACCCGATAGCCAGCAAAGCCAGACGTACGCAGGCAACGCCTCGCCACAAAGTCAGTGTACATTCGGTTGGGCACGAAAAAACTCCCCTCCTGCCAAGTGATCTGAAACTAGAAAATATTCTGCAGCGGTTTTTTGAATATGCTTGTAGTGCGCAAAATTTTTATTCCGTATAATTTATGCAGCTCCATAGGTTAATCCGCAGACCACTCAAATAGGACCTCATTCATTTACACACATAACAATGTGGTGAGTGCCTAACATGGTGGTTCACACAGAAGCTTCGTCGTTATTTAGTCATGGCGCACACACTCTGAACACTTCTATCCTACAATAACGGTAGCCGCCATCTCCGCAAACTGCCTTGACCAGCGTCTGTATTCTTGTTCAAGTTCAGTGACCTGTTTTACTTAGTGGCTTCTTCCCTCCCAGAATGGGTAATTGAGGTTCTCCATTGTTGCACAAACCACAATTATAACAGCATTATGCTTTCCATCCCGCAGATCTAGTGGCATGCGCGGGGGTGCAAACCTCGTATGAGGGCCGAATAAGCCCTGCGAGCAGGGTCATCCTGTTACTTTATGCGTTTGTACACCATCCACCGTGTGCATTGCTCGTGGCTGGCGGTTCTAATCCTAGCCCTTAATTTAAGAAATCCGTAGAAGGACAGTGTTGTTGTCTGTCTGTGGTTGCTTGTTTGGGTTTATTCCGGTGTTCTTATGCAGAGGTGCTATCAGAATGAGTATGGCAATGCCGTGCCATCCTTGCACTTACACATCCCAGCTGCTGGACAGCCTCGTGACGAACACCATGATTGGAGTGAGCGGATTGGGGATGTGTGCTTCTGTGATCAGGAATGATTTTCGGTTGGACACGGAGGTTCGTTATGGCGGAAAAAGCCAGTGCCTGATCATAGGCGGTATCGGTTCAGCTGGAGCTCTGTTAGATGCGAAGGACAGATAAATTCGAGTGGATACAGACCACACATGACATTCAAAGCATTCACTGCCAAAAAATGAAGCGTAAGAATGGGATATGAGAAGTTAGGTCAGGTGAGTTCGAGTGGATATCATATAGGATGCAGTCGGTTAATAGAAAAAGTCACCTAAAGTATGTTACCACTAGGGTGGTGTTAACAAGTGGCTAAATTAAATAGGACAAAAATGGATCTACACTCCCAGCAATCAGCGACTGGTTAGGCTTGCCAACATACTGCTATTATAGTACAAGAGGTAAAGATATAAAATTATTTTAAGCATGCAGAAGTTTCATGATGGGGGACAGAGAACCCATAAGGACTGATGGGCAAAGGACCTCGAAAATGAGGGAAAAACTTGTCAGGAAATTGTGTTCTTGAGACAAACAGTGTATAATTTGAGATGGACAATGAACGTAAGATAAAGTGTTGCCAGTCCTCAAAGCACCGGTACCAAATTCGATCAATGTTGTGTGAGGCAAGAATAGCCTGTAGGTGTTAGTTGTTGCTGCCAGTGAAATAATACGTAATTCACTGTGTTTTATGTTTAATTTTTTATTGTATGTGGACACTATGGGTAGAAGTAGGGGGGTTTGTGTGCACTATGTTTGACTGGCCAAATGGGCCTTGATGCGACGCGACTTTGACTAAGGCGGGGGTGGCACCAGCTTTGAACGTCAATGTAAGCTATGAGCACCGCAGAGCATTATCAGGGTATCCAGTGTGTGCATATATCTGTTTTCTAGATTATTCAACGGAAGAAATGTCGGTTTTCCATCATCTGTGGTGTAAAGCGTTTCCAGGTAGGTGACACAGCCAGGAAGTGCTCAGATAGTGCCACAGTGCTCTTTTACAAATTTCCTGAATTAAAGGCTTGGATGAAGACAGCTAGAGATGGTCGATTCACTCGCACTACTGGAAATATCACGAGTGTACAAACGTTACATTGTACAACGTGAAAAAATGACCCTTCCAGCAGGGTATACTTGACCAGCACACGAGGTTTCCATCTCTCGTGCATGCCACCCGATTTGCGAGGTGGAAAACCACCAGGCCATCATAACTGTGGTTCGTGAATTAATGAAGTACTCCATCAGTTAGACATTTTTCCTATCGGGGAGCAAGTCATTCCAATAAAACATTTAGTAACTTTGGACAAGCAAACCGCAAACAGTCGCCGGTAAATCCAGATCGCCGAATGGGCAAACGCGGTGAAATTTACCGACGGGACACTCGGTTTAGAATGATGCTTTTCGGATAGAGTGCATCATGATTAATTGGCGGTGGAGCATTGGTGCTAGCTGCCATCTCAACCAGAGCTAACCACAATGTTTAATGGGCTTTCGAGACATTCTAGAAATTTATTCACTACGCATCATCAGAAGGACATATCTTTTACGTATAATACACTCAAGTGATGTAAAACACGCTGACTTCTGTCTGGTTTAGGCTAGTTCGAGCCGTCCAAAAAACACTTCCTTAAAGCTGACAAGGAGTTCCCAAAGGAGACTTGGCTAGAGTAAGATGTAAGCTGTTTGGGTGAAAAAACAGGCCAGTAACACAAAAAATGAACTGAGGGATTCAACCAACAGGCACAGTGAGTTGAAACTAGGTGAGTCATCCTCGTTGACCGGCTGTGTTCAAGCCATCGTCAACAGGAATGGGAAGCGAGGAGAAAAGACTCGTTGGCGTTTTACTGGTGCGTCGTCTGCCGGAAATTGCGGCATTTCTATCTCAATTAGAGTGTTTTAGCTAACTGACTCCATTTTCCCACGTGCGAACCCGTCACGATAATGGTGAAAGTGCTCAACGGCTTACATCATGCATTCGTACCTAATTTTCATCGAAGGTAATAGACTGCAATTTAGACAGGCAAGGAGCCTGTTAGAGCCAAACGTTATCTTTGAGTGACGCCTAATATCAGAGCCTCCGAGAAGACATAAATTCACAAAATATATCAGCCTCGACAGCAGATACTCATCCACGACAAACGGCCCACTTGAATTGTAAATGCGCACAAATAAGCGAAAGAACTACCCTGTGGGACAGTCATACTTGCATAAGATAAGCCAAAAATGCTTTGAGGTCCTCAAGGTCAAACGAGTCAAGAGGTGGGAGCAAATAAACGCCATCATACACATGCATTAAAGGCAAAAGTGAAGTGTATGTTGCAAATGGGGATAGAAAAAACGTTGAGAATTCCAAATGTCAAAGTGACGGATTATACGGCGGTGCTTTTCCCAACTAAGAGGTTCTTAGTTTGCAGAATGATAGCGATTATCTTCGGTGAATTAAATTGCAAAATCACAAGGTGCGAACCGCAACGAGCTACGGCAGCGTGGCAATGTACCCTATGGTGGGGTCAAAGGTGTATAACATTGACGCTGAAGTCTGTCACCCAAGGGTGCTTGTAAGGGGTAGACGGTAGACTGAGCACCATTCGAACATTGTCACTTGGTGTGTTTTCTTTACGCTGACTGAGAGGATTGAGATCTGGCCACTATTTTTGGCAGCCCACACTTATTCTTTTCCACTATTCCTTTCTTCTAGGTACTGCTGTTGCGTACAGATTACACGCCTCTCTATTACTGTTGCGGTAGCTCCCAATGAAAACATATTTCCGAAATAAAGACTGCACATTTCTTTGCACTGAGAGCGTCACGAAAAAAGGTTTTGTGTTCAAGAAAGCTTGCGTAGGCATGGAACAGGGTGGTGTACTTTCCCAGTGCGCTCGGCCTACACTAAAGGTTGCCGTTTTCGTCCAACTCAGCCATGCGTGAAACCACTGTCACATACTGATCGCTCCACAAATTGTCCTTTTTACAGTTCTTCGTCCATTTACGCGGCAACCAGGCATTTAGGCAAACAGCAAGGCATAGCAACCGGATTCGTATAGGTATAGATTTATCCTTCGATCAAGTGCTTTCAGACAGTGTGCGCTAATGCACAGTGTCCCTCACAGCACCTAGGCACAGTTCTCATACCACATACGTGCGGAATAGATTTTGCGTGTGCTTCAGTTAAAGCGTGTTACCGTAAAAAGCAGGTCGGCTCTTTCACTGCTTCTTATTCCAGCTTGCCAAGAGAACTGTAAGGGCTCAAATGAGAATACCGCAAGGCGGCGGCCTCACTTATCTTGGGTTATTATTATCATATATCCAGCGGGTCTTGACGTTCTACACAAAACTAGGCAGCTGTCTTACTTATGTTGTGTATGCTATAGAAGTGCCTGTTGACAGCAACTTCTTGAAAGTAGGGGTTCAAGCATATGTACGTGGGTGCAAACCAAAAACAAAGCTCATGAGCCAAAGCTCAGTGACGAAGGTTGTACGTCACCAATGCTTGCATACAAATAAATCGCAGGTATTGTGTACTATATAAGACAAATTGCTTCTCAGTCTACGTAGTACTCAAATAAATCATCCTTCACCGTATTTTTTCGTACAGGACTTAGCAGTTAGTTTGTCTGGGTGCACGGGATCCTGGAATGCACTAACCTCTCTGACTCAACAACGGACGCTATCGTTGATCCAGTATGCTGCGAAGGATCTACAGGTAGCTCCCGTATGATCGACCATAGTAAGAGAAGCCATTACAAACCATTTAAAGCTACCGTAACAAGTGAAAGCATATCACGTGTTGAAAGCATTGTAAGTGTGCATGTAACGGGTGAAAGGTATCTTCGAGTGACGCGTAGTACCAGAACCTCCGGGAAGGCAAAACAAAGTTGGAGCTGGGTTTCCATACGAATGTATGAATGTAAGGCAAATTCATAAATTATACAAACCTCGGCAGTAGATGATCGTCTAAAACAAATGGTCCACTTGGACTACAAAATTGCATACCAAAGGAGCAAACAGGCTCCCGCGTGCGAGAGTCACACGTGCACAAATTCGGCTGCAAATGACCGGATGACTTCAAGGCTGAATGAGTGAAGTGGTGAGGAAAAACAAACGTCAGTTCATATACACACACTAAACACAAAAATTGGGGAACAGAATAAACGTGGGGAATTTCTATTGTCAACGTAATGGGTGATACAATTCTCTCAGTCAGCGATTCCGCGCTGAACCTGGAGGCTCACTGTTATAAAGGTAAACTCGCCACTTGCTGAATTAGTCAAATAGGCGATAACGATGGAGCCGTGTGTAAATCGATGATTCGATAGCGGGATTCGGCAACCATATGTATTGTTGAGCGCAGGGAAATGAAAGCTAAAGAGAGGTGTATACTTCGCAGTCGTAAGAACAAGTAATGTGGACTTGAGCCCTCAGATCCAAGGGCCGCACGTGTCCTCAAAAGTGCAACCGTGGATGAAGCCGTAGCAACGATCTGGCGAGTGAGCGAGTGGTTAGTGTCCAACCCACTCACTAAGAGCAATAAATCCCAAATTCACTTCTGCTCTCTGATACTGATGCAATGCAGCGTAATAAAGTCGACAAAGGCAACACTAATGTTGCTGTCTTCGATGATGGTGATGAATAAATTCAACAGCTCGATCTTCCTCATCAAAACTCGCAACCATCGCATGCTAAACAACATTAGCAATCTAACCAACAAGGGGCATCCTTCTGGGCCTCATCCAACTCATCTTTCATGTCGAAGTATTGTAACTCATCTTCACTTCTGAAATCACATCGACTATGTCCGAATACATGAGCTAGTGATGATGGTCAAACCTGATCCAAACCAACTGTCTCAAATAATGGTGATGCTCTGGCTGAAGCCTGGAAAGACACATTTTACAGTGGGGGCACACCCGAAAAAACGCTCTCTAACTGTCGCCTTGCGGATTTTCCGACACCGACCCACACGAGCTATGGTTTTGGTGGGACAACCGTTGTCAAACACCTGGAAACACCTTGGTTTCGCTTCTCAAACAGGCTAGGTCCCACAGCCATAAAAGATTAGCCCATACTGCAGCCTGGTACACACGTTACTTGATGAAACAGGTTAGGTCCCA
Source organism: Opisthorchis viverrini (assembly GCF_000715545.1). Taxonomy (NCBI): domain Eukaryota; kingdom Metazoa; phylum Platyhelminthes; class Trematoda; order Opisthorchiida; family Opisthorchiidae; genus Opisthorchis; species Opisthorchis viverrini. The sequence continues at coordinate 527,668 of NW_008751865.1, forward strand.
CAGCTATTGCACAGATTAGCCCATACTGTAGCCTGGTACACACGTTACTTGATATTCATGGATATACCTCCTTGACGCCATAGGTGCTTGAAATTAACGAACGCGACTGAGCATTACAGGTTCGTGCATTGACCTCATTTGTCACACTATAATCAAAACTAATACAACTTTGAGTGTGTACAAAACACTGCATCGAATTACCTCTCGAACCGGATCAGAAAAATACCTGCGATCTTTTATAAACTTTGTTCTACCTCCGAGGGTTTTCTCGGCCAACCCAAGATATCCCGCTCCTCAAAGAATTTCACATCCCAGCACAATCACCTCAAAAATGACGCCCGTTATGGGGCTGTCCAGAAACTGAGGTATTTCAGAGCGATGATGGCGTGGCACTGCTAAGCCCGGTGTGACAGCGCACCCGCAACCATGCCATTTCTACTCTTGACGCTTCTCTTACCTTATCTCATACTTGTTTCACTAAATACAACTACAAAAAACTCACGCTCTATTCTGACTGACCTTATGATTATGTCTGACGGTACGCCCCCATGCGTTGGGAATAACCATCATTATGATAACGTGACACTTTGTGGGCACAACGTGCACACCAATGGACAGTTCATCCAAAAACACCTGCGACTTTTCCTCCTCTTCGAAGATAAGAACGATATCTGCATGCTCCAGATCAACAAGATTTCTGCCAAATGTTCGAAAACCGGGTCCAAGAGACATTCCAGCGTTTGTCCCACTGTCGCCTTGATCACGAAATTAAGTAGAAGGGGAAAGCTAGGGCGCCATCGACGGACATCGCTTGTGTGCGGAAGCTTTTGGAGCCCTCCAAATCTTTCCGCAACTTATCCGCCCCTTCCGCACCTCCCATCCACGCTAATGCAAAAGGCTGCACGTTTAATAATTCTCACTTCAACTGCATGTGCTCTCCCGAAAATATACTCCTTCCGCATGATGAACCTCATAATCCGCAGAAAGCGTTGAAGCAGGGGAGAACTAAAATGGAAACAACTTTTGTCGGACTCATGTTTCCGATCTGGGTTTGCCTTGGTTGTAGAAAATATTCCGAGCAATCCCCCATGGATCGAAAAATGGATTGACATAAGGGCCAAAAATTCTACAGGACTCAACAAACATGCGTGACATAACGCCTCAGAGGCAACTGGTTTTGCAAAATACTTCGCTTTTCTTTCGGCGCTAAAAAATCCATTCTGAGGCCAGTTCTTCGTAAAAACACACCATGTCTCTTGTCTCTGCAAGAGACAAAAAAAAAAATTAATGCATGGGGTGGCCTGAGAGTGCCTGTGAGGCTTACGGCTAAAGTTCGCATCGACTGTACACCTATTAACTGCACGTAAATACCGATTACCGTTTTTGAAATCGTACAGCGTCGCCTCATTGAAGTAGTTAAAAGTGGTGATAACTTTAGACTTTCGGGAAGCATTCTAACTCACATCGAAGTGCTTTCCAGCAACCCTTTTGGACATTCCTATTTTAAGTCCCCAATGTAGACGCGGCTGTCTTATTACCTCGTTTGAATGGCAGCAATGAACCACCACGAGCCCGCGATAGACCCAAGAATATCCCACCTACAATGGCAACCCTAGACGGCTCATCCAGGATGTTCATGTACGGGGCTATCCAAGAACGGCGTGAAAATGACTGGATCGCGACTACCATACCAAGTCTGATGGCTTGCCTATAGTTCAGCTTATCTCTAACAGTTTCCCGTCGGGTGTTACCCAGAAGACCGTTTCAGTCCGTTTGATTCGCGCAAGGACTTAAAAGCAGTAGCTATCTTACTGTGCCGTCTGCCTTTTTTGTCCAACTTCAACCCAACGGCACTACTGGTGGCTCGGTATACCGGTGAAGATCAAACTTTTCTCAAGCCAGATATACCGTATGCTGACCACCGTAAAAACAAAAATCTTATTAGCTGTGTCGAATTCCTAGTCTTCGGCGGGGCGCTTGCTGCAACCATCTAGGTTGCGAAGGTTCACTCCGATTTGAGCTTGCGAGGATATAATGTGCGTGATTATTGTCCAAATCGTTTTGAGGATATTTCAACATCTAATACGTAAGAAAGCACACGAAGAAACCAGCTTTTCCACAAAATTTCCCGCCATTTTCATAGGGCAGCCATTGAAATACGAATTATGCACACACAGTGAAACCCGAGTTCGTTTAAACTTCTAGGAAAAATGTGGCTGGTTGTGGAGATTTTGAGGGTCCGGGTATATGTCATCAAATACTAAAACGTTATGTCATAGGTTCCCTTATTCAAACAACGGTTTTCTAGAAATATGGCGTCTGCGTCCTAGGCTCGGCACTAACTCCAGCGAGCGCTCCAAGCTCAGCTCAAGTGCCCATTTTTGCATCCCGTCTCCAGTCATCCCAGGATGCTGACATCAGAACCCGGATTCTTAACAGAACAGAATTGAATGCCGAAATTTCGTTGCAGAGCCTCGCCGCTGAATACCAACGCCTCATCAACCTGAAGTACCACGCGGCTATGATCGGCCAGTCACCTGTGACCTCAAGCAGCTGTGTACAGGCAATCAACTCCAGCGTGCCCAGGAAATCCGACAAGAAGCCCGATCGAAGACAGGGTAAGCCTCCCACGAGTTGCTAGCATTGCGGTGAGTGACATTTTGCTCGTTATTGCCGGTTCAGACGTCACAAATCTTCCGGTCGTCGCGGCCACAAAGAAGATTTGTGTCGATCTCAAAGATTGCAGCCACCCGCACACCACCGTGCAGCCCACAAATCGCGGTCCAACTCGGTGACGGCAACATTCAAAGTTGATTTTGCTTGCCGAAGGAAGTTCGTGACGGTTCGTATCAACGACATCCCAGTTCGGTTGCAACTTGATACTGGCTCCGATATCACGCTGCTCAGTGAACGAACGTGGAAGCGAATCGGTAAGCCATATGTGAAGCCGACTGATCACTGGGCCCGTAATGCTTCCGGTGGCAAACTGAAGTTGACTGGCGAAGTGGACTGCCTCATTAACTTCAAGGACTCGACGGCACAAGCCACCTGCTACCTGACGTCATGCCCCAAACTTGATCTCATGGGGCTAGATTGGATCGAAAAGCTAAACCTGCTGGATAAACCAATCAACTCTATTTGCAACGGCATACACGCAGCACCCGGACAAATTGACTTGCCGAAGCGTTCACTTGAGCACCTCCTACAACGTTATGCGTCTGTATTCACTGACGAACTTGGACGGTGTACAAAAGCAAAAGCCAGACTGTGCCTCCTCCCTGGTGCCAAGCCAGTCTTCAGGCCAAAACGTCCAGTGCCTTACGCAGCCTTGCCTATCGTCGACCAAGAACTGGACCGACTTCAGAAGGCGGGTGTTCTCCAAGCGACCAACTACTCGGCTTGGGCCGCACCTATTGTGTTGGTAAAGAAGGCTAACGGGACGATCCGGTTGTGCGCAGATTTCTCCACCGGTCTCAACGCGGCACTGGATACCCATCAATACCCCCTGCCTCTCCCAGACGACTTGTTCGCGAAACTGAATGGGGGTAAATGTTTCGCAAAGATTGACTTGGCCGATGCGTATCTCCAGGTTGAAGTGGAGGAAGAATCCCGAGAACTGCTCACGATCAATACGCATCGAGGTCTGTTCCAGTACACTCGACTGCCATTTGGTGTCAAAGTAGCGCCGGCCATATTTCAACAGATTATGGATACGATGCTGAAGGATGCACCAGGCGTTGCCGCCTATTTGGATGACCTCATTGTCATGGGTTCCAATCCCCACGAACTGTGGCAGCGCCTTGATTACGTGCTTAGTCGTATTCAAGAATATGGCTTCAAAGTGCGCCGAGAGAAATGCACATTTTTCATGCGGTCGATAAAGTACCTGGGGTTCATTATTGACGAACATGGCCGCCGTCCAGACCCGGAGAACATTGAAGCGATCAGACGTATGCCAGCACCCACAGACGTGGCGTCCCTCAGGTCTTTCCTCGGTCTCGTCAGTCACTACAGTTCGTTCCTGCCTGCCATGCATCGCCTTCGAGGCCCACTAAATCAGCTACTTACCAAGGACCACAAGTGGACATGGTCAGAAGAATGTCAACGCGCCTTTGACTCTGTCAAATCCATGCTAAGTTCCGATTTGCTACTCACACACTACGATCCATCGATGGAAATTGTTGTGGCGTCGGACGCCTCGAACTATGGAATTGGCGCAGTGATTTCACACGTATTTCCAGATAGCAGCCAGAAAGCCATTGCACATGCGGCCAGATCCCTGACTTCAGCCGAGCGCAACTACAGTCAGATAGAAAAGGAAGCCTTGGCGATCGTGTTTGCCGTTAAGAAGTTTCATAAAATGCTTTACGGCCGTCAATTCACCCTACTGACCGATCACAAGCCACTTCTTGCTGTGTTTGGCTCGAAGAAAGGAATTCCGGCATATACTGCCAACCGGCTCCAGCGATGGGCCACTCTGCTTCTGGGGTACGACTTCAAGATAAAATACCAGTCCACTACCAGCCTGGGACAAGCCGACGCACTGTCCCGACTCATTGATTCAAGCAGGCCAGAACCAGAAGATACCGTGATCGCAACAATTGCCTTGGAACCAGAGGTTAACCACGTAGTTTCCGAAGCTGTTCGCATCCTCCCAGTGACTGCCGACATGGTCCGCCAGGCTACCGATCAAGACCCTGTGCTGCAGCAAGTCATAAAGTACCATCGCAATCAGTGGCCGCGTACCTGCCAAAAAGACGAACTAAGGCCTTACTTCAACCGGCGTGACGCATTATCACTAGCCGATGGATGCCTGTTGTTTTCAGAACGTGTGGTCATCCCAAAGAAGTTACAACCAGCCGTCCTGAATCAGTTCCATAAAGGGCACCCGGGAACAAACAGGATGAAGGCCCTTGCTCGGAGTTATGTCTACTGGCCTTTGATGGACTCCCAGATCGAGCAAGTCTCGAAATCTTGCCTGCGGTGCGCTGAAGCATCCAAGTCACCGGTGAAAACCTACCTAAGCTCGTGGCCGCAACCGACCGAACCCTGGTCTCGTCTTCACATCGATTATGCAGGTCCAGTGGGTGGCCAACACTTTTTGGTCGTGGTCGACGCTTACAGTAAGTGGCCGGAAATCTTTCCGGTGAACAGCCCCACAACTGCCATTACAGTCCTGGAACTCCGGCGATTGTTCAGTCGGTTTGGAACGCCAGAGACAATTGTATCCGACAACGGCAGTCAGTTTACGTCGTCGGCGTTCGCACACTTTTGTCGGGAGTATGGCATAACGCATATTCGCTCGCCGCCGTTTCATCCACAGTCGAACGGCCAAGCGGAACGCTTTGTTGACACTCTCAAGCGGGCACTTCAGAAGTCCAGGGGGGAGGGACCAACGGAAGAGATTTTGCAAAGGTTCCTGCTGGCATATCGAGCGACGCCAAACCCCAACTCACCTGATGGAGTATCACCAGCAGAGGCACTGCTCCGAAGGAGGCTCCGAACACCGCATGACACTATCCGGCCACAAACGAAGCAGGCTGGTCACCGCAACACCAGAATGGAGGAACAGTTCAACCGGCATCATGGAGCAACTGCGCGCGCATTCAGCGAAGGCCAGAGAGTGTTGGTTCGTGACTACAGCGGCAGACGCCCTACGTGGACCCCAGGACTCATCCTTCGCCGGCGCGGCAAAGTGCTCTACGAGATTCAAGTTGGTCCAGCCAAGTGGATACGCCACGCGAACCAGATCCGGCCGACAGATGCGCCGATCCTGCCCACAGGACCGAGTGATATGAGTCTAGAAATGCTTCTGGACACTTTTGATCTCGGCACCATCCCAGGAAGTCAATCAGTTGCTTCGTCAGAGGCCCAGCCTAAGCACGAATTACAACCGCGACGCTGGACAGACAGGATCCGCAAGCCAGTGAGGCCAATGCAAGTGAACCCCCGGCTTCGGAGCTACATCAACAAATTTCAAGGGGGAGGTGTTAGGCAGGAATCCACGCGGATCCCACTATACCGCACGTCTTTAGGCGCTGCTACGGCCGAGGAGCCTGGCCTGCTCGAGGTTGGCCCAGAATTCGGGACGCTTGCCGGTCCGGCATCAAGACGAGATCTGATTGGTCAACAATCTGGACCCAACAGCCAATCATGACCCAGTATTGGCCAAATGCCGGTTGTCAATGGTGCATCCAGAACGCGTCAGAAATTCCAGAAAGTTATAACCGCTTACGCTATATATACGAAACGCTGTACAACTGTTCCTGATTTCGTTTTGGGCGTTAATAGACCTTGTGCACATTTGGTGGTTGTTTTGACGTGAACGCTAGCTCGGGAGGATCAGAACGGGCACTAAGCTGAGGAAAATACCGTTACTACACCCTTGAAGCAGCTCACATTGCAAACATTCACTTGAGGACCTCCTACAACACCGTGCATCCGTATTCGCCGACAAGATTGAACAGTGCACAAAAGCAAGAGCAAGACTGTGCCCCCTCCCTCGCGCGAAACAAGCTTTAAGGCCAAAAGACCAGGACCATATGCAGACATACCCATCATTGATCAGAAACAGGATCGACCACAGAAGGCGGGTGTTCTCCAAATTACCGACTGCTCCGTATGGGCAGCACCGATCATGTTGGTAATGGAGGATAACGGGACCATCCGGGTGTGTGCAGATTTCTCCACCGGTTCCAACGCTGCACTAGACACCCATTAATTCCCTCTGTTTCTTCCACGCGAGTTGTTTTCGAAACTGAATTGGGGTATGTTTCGCGAAGACTGACTTGGCCAATACCTACCTCCAGGTTGAAGTTGAAAAGGAATCCCGAGAAATTCCGAAGATCATTACGCACCACGGTGTTTTCCAGTATACTCGACTGCCATTCGGTGTCAGAACAGTGCCGGCCATGTCTCAACAGATCATGGATACAATGCAGAAGGATGCACCCAGCGTGTCCCTCCATTTGGTGTTTCGGTTCGACCACGCAGCGAGCAAACAATAAGATATGCGGACGGTGACAATGTTCTATCCCCAGCTATGTTGCTTGATCCAGACTGTTAGCACGGCGAATGGTAAGACGACGAAGAAACCTCGGATACAACTTTGATGATCCAACCAACACGCGATCAGCAGCCGAATCGGATAAATGACAATGCATACATATCTCCCAGGTATGACCTTGAAAAATGCCGGAAGTTCGTGCCTCGGATACAACTTTGATGATCCAGCCAACACGCGACCAGCAGCCGAATCGGATAAACGACAATGCATACATATCTCCCAGGTTTGACCTTGAAAAATGCCGGAAGTTCGTTACCACACACAATGATACAGAGTTTTTTGGGATACTGCTATCCCCAACATTTGGACAATCTCGTCGTCATGGTTTTCAACTCCCACGAATTCCGGCAGTGTTGATTACGTGCTGGGTTGTATTAAAGACTATGGATTCAGAGTGCGCTGAGAGAAATGCGCCTTCTTCATGCGGTCGATAAAGTACCTTGGCTTCATCACTGACCAGCACGACCGCCAAACGGACTCAGAGGAACCGAAGCTATCAGACGTATGCCGGCACTCATCGACGTGACGCCACTCAGGTCTCTCCTCGGTCTCTTTAGTCACTACAGTTCTTTCCTTTCTGCCATGCATTGCCCCCGAGGCCCACTAAACCGGCTGCTTACCGAAGACCGCAAGTGGATATGGTTGGAAGAATGTCAACGCGCCTCTGAATCAGTCAAATCCATATTGAGTTCCGATTTGTCGCTCTCTCGCTACGATTCATCTCTGGAGATTGTTATGGCGTCGGTTGCCTCGAACTATGGAATTGGCGCAAGGATTTCACGTGCATTTTCTGACAGCAGTCAGAAAACCAGATCCCTTACATCAGTTGAGTGCAACTACAGCCTGATAGAAAATAATGCTTTGGCGATCGTGTTTGCCGTCAAAAAGCTTCACAAAATGCACTACAGCCATTAATTCACTCTACTGACTGCTCGCAAGCCACTCCTCTCTCTGTTATGCTCGAAGAAAGAGTCCCGGAACATACTGCCAAAAGCTTCCAGCGTTGGGCCTCACTACTTCTGGGATGCAACGTCAAAATAAAGTACCAGTCCACCAACGGCCTCGGACAAGCCGACGCACCGCTGCGACTCACTGATTCAAGTAGGCCAGAACTAGAAGGTATTCTAGCCGCAGCAATTTCCCCGGAACCGGTCACCGCCATTTTATCCACAGTCGAACATTCAGACGGAACGCTTCGTGGACGCTCTGAAGCGGGCACTTCAGAAGTTCAGAGTGGAGGGACCAACGGAAGAGATTTCCCATACCGAGTGATGCTAAACACTAACTCGCCTGATGGAGTTTCACCAGTTAAGGCACTACTCTGAAGGGGCCTTCGAACACCGCATGACACTATCCGGCCACAGAAAAGATAGGCTAGTCACCGCAATACCAGAATGGAGGAACAGTTCAACCGGCTTCATGGAGCAACTGCGCGCTCAATCAGGGAAGGCCAGAGGGTGTTGGATCATGACTGCAGCGGCAGGCAGACTAAGTAGACTCCAGAACTCATCCTTCGCCGGCGCGGCAAAGTGCTCTACGAGCTTCAAGTTGGTCCAGCCAGGTGGATACGCCACATAAATAAAATCCGGCCGACAGGTGAGCAGATCATGCCCACAGGACAGAGTGAGTCGAGTCTAGATATGGTTCTGTACCCTTGTGATTTTGAAATCATCCCAGAAAATCAATCGGCCGCTTCATCGGAGGCCCAGCCTGAGCACGGTTTACAAACGCGATGCTAGACAGACAGGATCCACAATCAAGTTAGGCCACTGCAATTTAACCCTCGGCTTCGAAGCTTCGTCATAAAAATTCAAGGAGGAGCTATTAGGCGGAATTCCACACAAATCCCGTTTTACCGCTCACAGTCAGGTGCTACTACGGCCGAGAAGTCTACCTCACGCAAGATTGGCCGAAAATTGAGGACGCTTGTCAGTCCGGCCGAGATATGATTGGTCGAAAGTCTGGTCCCAACGGCCAACCGTGACCTAGTATTGGCCGGTTGCCCATGGCGCATGCAGAACGCGTCCATTACGAGAAAGTTGTTGCCGCCGCTTATGCTGTATAGTTAAAGCGCTATACAAGTGTCCTTGACTTTGTTTTGGGCATTAATTTACCATATGCACCTTTGATCGTTGTTTTTGACGTGAATGCTAGCTTTGGGGGTTCAGACCGGGAACTAATCAGTTCTTCGAGGAAATTAACAGTTAATACACTGTCATAGTACCTGACGGTCCATAGATTCAAAGACAGTCTTCAAGTCAAGGAAGACAACCATTTTCGGTCGTCTTAAGCAGTGTTGTTGTCCCAGACTCTGTCAAAGGGGGAAAATGTGATCGATGCATTCTCTTTCATGATGGACTCGACTTGTTTTTCCCTCTCTGTGTTCAGTCGACCTTCGAAGGATATAACAAGAAAGTACCTTCAATTCCACAACCACCAGGCCGACACCACGATAGCTTTCGGAGAGCATCACGTACCATTTTTGAAGACAGGAATAATTGTCAATGCGCCCCATTATGCAGGCCCTTTCTCTTCACTACATATCGCGCCAATGAACTTTGTTAGATAGGTCCTTAGGGATTCTCCACCTTCTTTGAAGAGGGCTGCATGCAGACCGTCGGATTCTGGTGCACGGATATTTCGTATGTTACTTCTGGCGAGCGATTAGGGTTTACATTCCGTTCACCCGTAGGAACAGTCACCAGAGGCCAGCTGAACTGTCCTTCGAAGTGTTCCTCCCATATTTTCAGTCAGCATTTTCGCGAGGGGATCGCTGAGGGAGCTTTTTCTACTTATCGTTTCAATGACCGTTGCTTTCCAAGGACCAGTCATTACCATCGACAGCTTCACTATTCAACAGTGATGATTCACTGCCGTATCATATCAGTTGGTGTAGGGCGCGGTTGTTTCCGACAATAGATCCTTCTCCATCCTCATATCCATTTTGAAAATGAGCTCTCGATCCTTCTTTGAACTGTTCACTGTTTGGCATTTGGTGGATTTGTGTGGCCTGCTGGTGTGGATTTCCTGCCATCAATCGGTTTTAGCATTCTCAACGATATCCAGGGGTCATTTGATAGTATCGGAGAGGCCAAACAGACGGCATGGGATGACGCTAGCATATCTCTTCACATTTCACCATACTTCCTTCACGTGCTTGCTACCAGTACAATGTTTGTTTACTTCAGAGAGTAGATCGGATCAATATTGCCAAACTGGGGTACTTCTTCATGACTTGCGAAGGCCTGAAGAAAACCGAACTGTTGGGAGTGCTATTACTATGGCACTAATGGCACCGGGCCTAATGGCCTCATGATTCAACGTTATCCACTCTGTGGCAGCCAGGTTATGCGATGCGAACGTCTATGCTGAGAATTTGTACTGGCCAAAAACAGTTGATGGTCAGCGCACAGTACTCTCTTCGGCAAACGATGGTTCGGCATACGCAATACATGGCCTAAGCAACGCAGCTTCTGGTGCTGGATACATTCTTCAATGGAGGTCCCGTTGCACAACCAAAAGCTCCCTTTCTAATTACCTTGTTACGGACACCACCTTACACGAGCTATGGCCGTGAGACAACGATTGTTGAACATCTGAAGACGTCTCGGCTCCGCTGCTCGAACTGACCAAGTCTCACACCTATATAACAAGACAGCTCGCCCTGTAGGTCGATACAGACATCCCTCGAGATTCAGGGACATACCGCTTTGATACCATAGGTGTCTCAGATTAGGAAACGTGAATCGAGCCTTGTCAGACTGCAGTCGACTAATACGACTTCCAAGATACGTAAAACGCTCTGCAACTACCAGTGCTTCCACCTGGATGGTAAGAAAACGATTGTCGAACACCTGAAGACGTCTCAGTTCGGCTGCTCGAATAGGCGAAGTCTCACAGCCATACAACAAAACAACCCATACTGTAGCTTGATACACTCGTCCCTTCAGTTTCAGGGATAAACCATTCTGACGCCATAGGAGTCTCAGGTTAGCAAACGCGGCCCGAGCCTTGCAGATTCGTGCGTTCACTTCATCTGTCACACTACAATCAGAACTAACACAACTTCCAAGATGCGTAAAACGCTCCACAACTTCCAATACGTCTCCCTGTATTGTAAGTGCCGTGTTCAGTGACCGCATGTCCACGAGCATGACCTTACACTTTGTGGGTTCAAAGTGCACACTAAAGGATGGATAACTTTGGTCAGTTGATCTAAAAACACCTGCGCTTTCTGCTGTTCGAAGACGAGAAAGAAATCGTCTGCATGCTCCAGATCGACAAGGGCTTCGTTAGGGCGTATTTGAACACTGGGATTTTGAAGACCTTCCAGCGTTCATCTCATGATCGTATCGACCAGGAAATTACATAAGGATGGAGGATGTGAGCATCCCTAACGGACACTTTGTGTACGGAAGCATTTGGAGAGCTCGTCGCATACCCTCACACGTCGGGAAGTCTGAGAATACAAAGAACGTGTTATGTTCGCAAACTTCCGAGGCATTCCTTGGTGGGCAAGCGTGTCACAAAGACCGGACTGGTCAACTGAGCTGAACACGCCTTGCAAATCCAGGAATACTAAAATTTTGGGTCGTTTGTACGTATGGCGTTGTTCTAGCACCTGACGGAGTCAACGCAATCCCTACCCAGTCGGAACTCATCTTGATTCTCTCGATTCATTGTTTCACGAGCCACCATAAGGCGACAAATCACGAGCACTCTCGTCACAATTGGGGTTCAACTGACCCTCCTGTAGTTATCAAACTCACTGTGACCCCTTTTTTGAAAATAGGCACGATCATCGACTCCGGTTGTCTGGAACAGTTTCTTTTTCCCAAATGTAGGCAGACAGGTCAGACAAGCACTGACTGAGGATTTCACCCCGTCTTTGGACAATGCAGATGGGAGGTAATCGGGACCAGAAACTCGATGACGCTTAAGAGAGCAAATGCCGTCATAAACCTCTGAGGCTGTAGGAGGTTTTACTTTCACCGTCCGGGGTTCTACGTAAACTGTGGTCTCCAACTATGCGGCAGCTAGTGGCCACGATAACTCGTTTTGAAGTATTCGGCCCACCGTTCGAGGCATTCCTCATTGAAGATGGTCACTGCCTTCTGATTCTTGATGGCTTCGCTCACAGGTTTCCGGGAACTGGTCGCACGGATCGACCGAAATAATCTTCTAGCATCACTGGCTTTCTGTCCCCCAGATTTCCCGTTTGGCTCTCACGTTCACTTTCACTTGACGTCTGATAGTTTGTCGCGTCAAGTTATGTTCGGAGCCAGCTGGGATATTTCTCCGAGATTTAAGCAATGCCACTGTTCGGCCTGATATCCATTGCTTGAGTGAGCCTAACAGCGCCACGCCACAGGCAAAACTCCCAGCACTGTGCACAGAGGTAACGATCTCGTCCCTGTATGAATTCACATCTGATGGTAGAGCATTTGGAAGAGACTCTAGAAGGCGATTCTGGAAAAATCGTCCAACATCCGGATCTGTCAATCGTTCAGTTGCCCGGCGACTTTTTCGCATCTTACGCGGCCCTGGAAAACGATGCCAGAAGCGACTTCGGATGGGTGCGTTGTCAGAATCCACAAATGTGTTCCAAAACGACTGGTAATCTGCTATTGATCCACGCCATCGGTAACTAATGACAATGTAATCGATTTGGTTTCATGGCCGGCACGCTGTTGGAGGACACTATGTGGCCAGACGAATTCGGCCAGTTCGGGAGTTATTTCTGCATAAAAACAACCTGCGGGCGCGTACGTACGCTAAGCCCGCTCACTTGTGCATTCAAATCCCCGACGACCGCAAGGATATCTGAGCTTTTAGCCCGCCGCAGTAGGTCACTCACGACGTCAGTCAGAGCTGCAGTCAGTTGAAACGTAAGCAGACACAACAGACAGACATTGATCAATTTTCCCCATGTGAGACTCCACAGACGCTGCATTCGAACCGCGCAGAGGCGACTAACAACGGCTTTCGAGCTAAGCAGGGGTTCTTCCGCCCGATGACTTAGGACGATCCAACCCCTGCACATCCTGCCGCAGCAGCTTGTGTCGACAGAGGTGTGTAGCCGGAGGCAAGTGGAGAGTGATGGGGCGGTTAGCTCAACCACATTGCTTGCATCTTGAATTCTCGTTTCTACTATACAGCACACATCAATGGTAAGCGAGTCCAGCGTGAGAGCAATAGCAGCTTGTTGATCTGCTTGCTTCAGAGTTCGGAAGGCGGCTAGGTATATAGGGCGTCGTGATGCCTGAGATGATGCTCACGCAGATATTGCTTGCAAAACACAGTCATTAGCCCTGAGTGCTGGGCCTACAAGGATAGGTTTATCGATGGGGTGGGGAGAGGAGAAGAAAAACTATATGAAAGAGGTAGAAGAGAGTCTTTAGCAGTGGCATATGTTTCGCTTACCTGCTCTACTGTATTCAGCGAGTAAGGCGACTCGGCTGGTGGCACCACGCGACGGCTGATGTGGCAAATGTTTATTTGTATATGTGCAGTTCGTCGCTGTACGTGGGCCGGGATACTACCAGGGCGCCCATATCTAGGCAGAAGGCAAATTAGGATCTTCAATCAAAGACTTAAGCTCAAAAGCCTTACCGCAAGGCAGCGGCGTTTGGCAGAAAATGCAATTGCATTTCAACTGTTACAGAACAAGTCGCCACACATGTCCAAACCCCCAACCTGGAGGACCAGGAGGCTGTATTCGTGAGACCTCTAACAATTAGCCAATCTGCAGCGAGAGACTGCGAATGTCGGGCGTACACCTCCCAGTATAGCTTAATGGTACACAGACCGCCACATCGTGGTAAGGTTAGTCTCTTTGTGGTGGCCGAATGAACATTGGGTCCGCAGTTTTTCTGGGGATGCTGAAATTGACTGGCTAGGTCGTTTGTTCCCTCACTTGTTCGATGGTCCAAGCAACACGCTACCTGACCTCGTATTTCAAGCTTGATTTCATGCGGTTGGATTGGATGGGCAATCTGAATTTATTCGTCCACTCGAGGACCTCCTGCGATGCTGTGCATCCGTATTTGCTGATGAACCTGGACGATGAACGAAGCGGAAGGCAGACTGTATCTTCCCAATGCTAGAACATTTTCAGGTCGAAACACCCATTGTGGATTTGGGCTTGGGGCAACTACAGACGGCTGGTGTTCTCCAACCGACCAATAACTCAGTGTGGGCTGCACACATCAAAGTTCTGAAGGCTAACGGAGCCATCCAATTGGGTGGAGAGTTTTCCATTGGTCTCAGTGTTATACTGGATACGCATCAATACCCTCTGCCTCTTCCTGGGGACTTATTCGTGAAGCTGAACAGAGGCAAATGTTTTGCGAAGGTTGATGTAGCTAAGGCCTACCTGCAGTTCAAGGTCGTGGAGAAACGCCGGGAACTTTTGACCATCAATATACACTGTGGACTGTTTCATTATACCAAACTGCCATTTGTTGTGGAAGGAGCGCTAGTTATGTTTCAGCAAATCTGGATGCGGTATTGCCGTCTAGTTGAACGATTTCATCGTCACATGTCCGAACCCCGGCGAGTTGTGGTAGCGTCTTGATTACGTACTCCGTCATATTCGAGTACACGTCCTTCATGTGATCGACAAGATGTCTCGGTTTTATCATCAATCAATTATGGGTTATAAACCGTGTATTATAGGCACATTGATTCTAGCTGTGACACTTTCGATCATCAGAAAGCGAGAGGATGTACGGCCTACAGCCAAGTCTTGCAGGCGATGGTATGTTCAGTTAGTTCGGGAACTGGGTAGCCACGCATTGAGGGTGACAGCCTTGATGCACGAGCGCCACTGACTGTGCGATTGGGTCATTTTTCCCAGCGTCATTAACCACTGGCGAATTGAGTCCCGGGGTCCCCATCCAGGGAGGCGACAGTTATCGATCCGACCAACTTTGCTGGTTGGTGTTTTCGTACTTTGTTGCCAGGTCATACACGGTCCACCTATCGGTCGCTTGCACGCGGTGCAGATCTGGGCGAAATCTCTGCGAGATGGATGGTCTTCTGGCGTGTGGAGTATATGTCCTAACCAGCATGAATTCCCTGATAATAGCCGGAAAATCACTGCGCGTGCGGCCTCTGCACGGCCTCCAGGCTGACTGACTTTGCGTCTAGAGGTGCTTCTGGACACTTGATCTCAGCTCAACTGCGGAGACTCCATCAACTGCTCCGTCGGAGACCCAGTCCGAGCACGGATTACAACCACGACCCGGGATAGATGGATCCGCCATTAATCCAGCGATTACCATGTCGGTTAGATGGCGACTTCCACAGGACGATGCATCATCATCACCATCATGAACAGCATCACATCAGTGTTCGACACTGATGATTCCAAAAACTTGTGGTGGACGGGGAAGTGACTTTGAGCTACCTTATTACAATCATTTCGAGGTGCCTACACTACCGACACTCATTCTGGATAGTAACTAACAACACGAGCGCTATTGACATCGATTAGCAACCATATATTGCAGTGTCTCCAACCAGACGCCGTTGGGAGTCACGCGGTCTCCACACTGGAAGGCGACTAGAACCGACAGTATCCAAACTTTTCGTAATCTCTTTCATACCCCTCGGCCAGGTCAAGGGTTGGCCATCGTCACATGTCCGAACCCCGGCGAGTTGTGGTAGCGTCTTGATTACGTACTCCGTCATATTCGAGTACACGTCCTTCATGTGATCGACAAGATGTCTCGGTTTTATCATCAATCAATTATGAGTTACAAACCGTGTATTATAGGCACATTGATTCTAGCCGTGACACTTTCGATCATCAGAAGGCGAGAGGATGTACGGCATACAGCCAAGTCTTGCAGGCGATGGTATGTTCAGTTAGTTCGGGAACTGGGTAGCCACGCATTGAGGGTGACAGCCTTGATGCACGAGCGCCACTGACTGTGCGATTGGGTCATTTTTCCCAGCGTCATTAACCACTGGCGAATTGAGTCCCGGGGTCCCCATCCAGGGAGGCGACAGTTATCGATCCGACCAACTTTGCTGGTTGGTGTTTTCGTACTTTGTTGCCAGGTCATACATGGTCCACCTATCGGTCGCTTGCACTCGGTACAGATCTGGGCGAAATCTCTGCGAGATGGATGGTCTTCTGGCGTGTGGAGTATATGTCCTAACCAGCATGAATTCCCTGATAATAGCCGGAAAATCACTGCGCGTGCGGCCTCTGCACGGCCTCCAGGCTGACTGACTTTGCGTCTAGAGGTGCTTCTGGACACTTGATCTCAGCTCAACTGCGGAGACTCCATCAACTGCTCCGTCGGAGACCCAGTCCGAGCACGGATTACAACCACGACCCGGGATAGATGGATCCGCCATTAATCCAGCGATTACCATGTCGGTTAGATGGCGACTTCCACAGGACGATGCATCATCATCACCATCATGAACAGCATCACATCAGTGTTCGACACTGATGATTCCAAAAACTTGTGGTGGACGGGGAAGTGACTTTGAGCTACCTTATTACAATCATTTCGAGGTGCCTACACTACCGACACTCATTCTGGATAGTAACTAACAATACGAGCGCTATTGACATCGATTAGCAACCATATATTGCAGTGTCTCCAACCAGACGCCGTTGGGAGTCACGCGGTCTCCACACTGGAAGGCGACTAGAACCGACAGTATCCAAACTTTTCGTAATCTCTTTCATACCCCTCGGCCAGGTCAAGGGTTGGCCACCTCTCTGCTTCTACCACTCTGAATTGGACACGGAACGATAATAATGGGAAGTCCTAGAAAAAGACGCACGATCGTCCTGATATGCAACCAGCACAGTCCTATTAAGATCTAAGTACCGCCTGCCTAGCTTTCGCTCCTCCTTCAAGACATCTTGAGTGAACAGCCAGAGTAGTGGATCATGCCTGATCATTCCCTGAGGTCACAGTCATTATGACGTTCCTATCCGATATTCGATCCTTCAACCCATCACTTTACGCTAGACTTCCGTGCATGTCGCATCCCTGTTCGTCTCCATTGTTCTCCCACATACCAGTCACACGACATACACCGCCTCCTCCGGTTGGATACCCTGTACGATAATTTGGGACCATCACTTAATCTTAGTCGAAGCTGTTCTTGCGTAGGGGTCATGTGATTCATTGTGTTTGGGCACAAATTCTACCAACTATCTTTTTAACCTGTCGTAGACGAGTCCGAGTAAGGCGTGTCCCGTCATCAAACCTTTCGTCACACATGTGCGTCTCCAAGAGTAACGCTTCCCGAACCACTCAACCCTCTACTGATTTGCCCTATGCAGACGTTGCTTCCAGGAATCGTGGCTAAGCTAAGCAGGTTGGTTCCACGTGGCTTCAAGACACTGTTGTGTCGTGTTTTTGCACTGAGTGAATGGGTTTTAATTCAGTTAGTTCATTTTATAGATTCCCACTTGGAATGCCCCGGCTACGCAGCCATTCGGTCGCCCTGCGACCCGCCAATCCTGATACAATCGGCGTCCACCATTCTATTCCTGAAAAAGGCGAGAATGTGGATTCTGGTGTAAGTTGTTATACGTTGTAGTTTGTCTCACCATGAAGACTTTGCTTGCCGAAGTTCTAACCTGGTTTCAGATGCACCTGTCTAGCGAGATGGCTCAGTGGTTAGAGCGCGAATTTACTGGTCGGGAGGTCTGTGGTTCCAACCCGACCCTTGCCTCTCGACTTCCGCTGTCTAGGCTTGGGCAACCTGGCAGTATCCCAGCCCTCGTGCAACCTTCGGGTAGCATGGCAGTTAGGCACCGAAAGGGTGTTACAGCTGAACGATTTGATGTGCTCCGGCGTGTGAACTTGTCAGTCCGATATAAATCTGGGGGAATGAGATGGGTATACAAACTCACGACGTTCGTTTAGGACCATCAGCCGGTCTAAGCGTGGTGGCATTGCGAACCGCGTCAAACACTAGGGCATGATTCATTTCGCTATCATACAATCAGGACCACCAGGAGCTGGTCAGGACGAACCATTTCGGCTATGATGAGTAAACTGACTACCTCCTAATTCCTCGCCTATTTGAAGTGGATTTTTTAGAATCAGACTTCGTTCTCGAACGTCAATGTTTGCCGTGAGTATGCAGCCTACTGAAAAATACCGAATATTGTGTCGACCTGTTCATACCTTGAGTATAAAATCCACATAGGAAAAACTTACTGACATGCCTATTCACGCCAGAGCATTTTTGCAATAGAAAATGAATTTGGGTTCAAGTAGAACATAAGGTTAATGGAAACTCGGGGACTGCGCCTACCTGATGAGTCCCGTCCCAAGTGGCGAAACCGGTCGTGGGCTGTCGAAGCGTCTTCAACAACCTTGTGAGTAGTTTCCCTTATGAAAATACATTATATTATTTTATTGTTAATGTACTTTTGAATAATATTTATTCGCAATTCACCGAAATATCGGTATGTGGCTGTTAACCTGCTGACCGAGCTTGGCAGTTGTCCTGATATCCCCTCGATTGGTGATGGAACTTTCTCAGGTTGATTGCCAAGGTCGGCGACACTTCAACGGATACTCGATCAACTCCCGGGTATTTGTAAAGTACGTGTGGTGTGAGAAACTCACAGGGAATCGGTGTCCTTGTAATTATTTCGTGCACTTTATGCTGCAAGCCTTCCACTTCGAACGTTCACGTGGGTGTTTTCCATCAGTCACGTTCTCTTACTCCACGGTAATACATCGTTGGCCCGCGAAATTGAACAGTTGAAGGTCCTTCTCATGAGTATCAGTACACCGGTGCCCATTTCGATCATGAGGTTGTTCACATCCCTTCGGCCGAAAGGTCGAAATATTGGGTAGTATCGTTCAACTGTAGCACCCTTTCGGTGCCTAGCTGCCTTGCCACCAGAAGGAAGCATGAGGGCTGGGATACTGCCAGGTTGCCCAAGCCTAGACAGGGAAAGTCGAGTGGCAGAGTTCGGGTTCGAACCACGGACATTCTGGTCAGTAGAATGGCGCTCTAATAGCTGAGTCCATCCTCTGGGGCCGTTTTTCGGGGAATTCATTTATTCTCTAACCATGTTGTAGTTATTTTTACATTGGGATTTTAGTTCATACCCGTTAAGTTTATTTTCTACCCTCTTGTTCTAGTCCAAAGTACACCCGAAGCATACCAAACACGCGTTGGGAGAGACGTCAACCAACGTTTGCCAACAAACGAGACTTCGTAAAAGAACCAGCCTCCCCGGTACGACAGCTGCCAGTTCCACCTTGATAAAACTTTCCAAACCAAGGTCACCTCCGAAACCCTCAGTCTCCAAACGGGCGGCTTCCAAACACGAGAACCCAGACGTCCCAAAGAAACCAACCGCTAAAGATCCGTATTCATTGGACGAACTCGAAGACAGCGATGATGAAAAGGAGAATATCGATCCCCGGGGTCAGAGGATTCTCGGTGTCAAGAAGAAAGTCACTAAGAGAACAGCCACCGTTACTGCTGTTGCCACTCAACCGCCAAAACCAAAAAGGTCCGTTTCCTTCAGCTCCCCACAACCAGTAAACTCTCGGCCTTCGATTAACGTGTCTACTTTGGGCAAACCGACTCAGCCTAGTTCTTCCACTCATCAACCCTTTCGGCTTCCGCATCCTCAAACACCCATTCTATCGGCTGCGCCACTGGTCACTCACGCCCCGTCTGCCTCCACACCGGCTGTACGAACCGACTTACCAACCCATAACCCTGTGAACCCTCCACTTAGTCTCTCACCCGTGAAGAAACCACCACGTCCCGTCCACACGAATTCCCCCGAAGCTCCGGATAAGCTTCTCACGGAGTCATTGGTTCCAAATACATCCAACATGGTTTTGGAGCTGTTCGCAGACGATGAACCAGTGAAAGAGCGCTCTAAAAGTAGCTTGGAAGGTAACAGTTTTCATTATTTGTTGTCTTTGTTCTCCGTTTGAATCCGGCCTTGTTTTTTTTCCTCATCAGATGATGAACGAGCATGAAGTCGCAAATTTTCAAAAAGCTCACATACAACACCATAGATAGGGAATTCTTGAGTTTCTTCGTTCAGCTGTAGAGCACCCTTTTCGAATTATAGCTGCCATGCCACACGAAGGAGGCACGAGGGCTGGGATACTGCCAGGTTGCCCAAGTCTAGACAGGGGAAATCGAGTGGCAGAGGTCGGGTTCGAACCACGAACCTTCCGGTCAGTAAATTCGCGCTCTAACCACTTGGTTTATCTCACCTCCCTTGAGTTTCTTAATCTCCGAGAGACAACTAAAATCTCCAGTCAGCGGTCGTATGACTGTCAGTATATTTAGCCAATCAGAAGAGGAAAGATGGACTTTCGAGGGGAGCTTAATCCTCGTCTGTCGAGAAAACTCGCTAGGATAATGCGGTTAGAGACTGTGACAGAATGAACTCCACTGGGGTCGATTAGTGGCCATATCTTTCAGCCAGAATTGCACCATGGATAACATCAAAACCCTTATTTCCAGGTCGTATTGTTCCAAACGCTAAAGCAGGCATGGAAGACAACGGTGTTCTAAGGGAACGATGACTCAAAGTGATTATCACGTGACGTAGCCATCATCGTAGCTTGCAGTGTTAGGTGTATTGTCTGAGCGACGTAACTACTCTGGTTATCTCACTGTATATTGCAGCCAGTTCGTGAGGCCTCGGTGGCCTGAAGATGTCTCATACCACCATTGGGTAGATCTCGAAGCCGTACAACGGCTCGGGTCTTATAAAGCCCTCCTCTAGACTTCTGACGTCTCAAGGGAGGGGGACAAGATGGCCCAAGTGGTTAGAGCGCGAATTTACTGACCGGAAGGCCTGTGGTTCAACCCGACCTCTGCCTCTCGACTTTGCATGTTTAGTCTTGGGCAACCTGGCAGTATCCCAGCCTTCGTGCTTCCTTCAGGTGGCGTGGCAGCCAGGCACCGAAAGGGTGTTACAGCTGAACGATTATCTTATCACAAGGGAGGGGAAAATCGTCAGATCCTATCCTAGGATGGACAGTTCCAACAACCTCGCTGGAAGCTCTGAATCTGTTAGACGTACTTCTACGATAATACAAACGGAAAAATGCAGGCCCTGGCTAGACAATGACAGATTGGAATTGTTGATTGGGCATATGATGAGCCGCTATCGTGTGCCACCGGGATTGTAGTTCGAACAGTTCAAACAAAGCCTGACGCCACGCATCAACCAAGAGATGGACCATCAGGGCCCCCCTTGAAGGGATGATTTTTTCCAAGTGAGATGGCGGCGACCACTGTAAACCAACAACTCTAACGACCCGCGCAACTGGTCAGAAAAAGCCACTTTTCTGTTATTTTTCTGCAGGTTTTGCTGCTCACATCATCCAAAGTGAATGTTCCAAGTGTTCAGCACAGACTCGGTGAATTGGCCCTCGTTTTCGGGCTGGCCTGTCACGTTGCACTCTGAAGATAGGCGATGCGATGCGAAGCCAATCCAACTCCCTGCACCCGGTGTTTAAACCTGTGGGTGAACAAAACAGGGAGATTTTAAAGCTTCCATTCCCAACGTATGCGTACAGTGGTGTTCGCCGACAGTCACTTGTGATCAGTGCTAAGCATGACCTTTATAAGTGCATACATGCTACGGATAGAAAAGTACATTCACTCCAATAGAATACCATACAATGGGACAATACAATGTGATAGAAAATGTACATAAACTGCGTACCGAATAGGCATGAGATTGCAGTGGAAACAAGATCACAACACGTTGTAACTGTCCAATCATCTAAGCCCACCGATGTGATGCTTGACGTCATCCGGGGCACTGGATTCATAGCCTGAAACAGACCCGGCAGTTTACACGTTGTGCTCGTTCATTTCCATGGGTTTGTTTTCATCCTCGAACGAACTGCTGACCCTGTTCGGTTCCCATCGTCCTTTGGACCAATTTCCTTTGTGTCTTCGGTCAAGGTCGCCTTTGTCGTTGAGCCAGCCGAAAAAAAACTATCAAAATAATCGTTCTGCCGTAACACTTTTGGTGCATGTATCCCATGCCATCAGAAGAAGGTCTTCAGATAGCCGAAGCCAGCCGAAAACTATCAAAATAATCGTTCTGCGGTAACACTTTTGGTGCATGTATCCCATGCCATCAGAAGAAGGTCTTCAGATAGCCGGCCGCTAGACAAGAGCAGTCGAGATACCTGGGTTGGGTTCGAACCATGGACCTTCCGGTCACTAGTCTTGCGCCCTAACCACTGAGCTATGTCAACCAATGAATGATGGTTAGGTTTCTGGGGATCATATAAAAGAGTTGTGATGTATCGAGACTAGACAGGAAGACTTTTTTGCGGGTCTCACAGCGCGAAGTATTGCTAGAAATCGTTCCGCTGTAGCACCCTTCCGGGGCCTAGCTGCCATGCCACCCGAAGGAAGCACGAGGGCTGGGATACTGCCCACGGTCTCTCAAGCCTAGACAGGGGAAGTCGGGTGGCAGAGGTCGGGTTCGCGTTCCAACCCCTGAGCCATCCTGATAAATGTTCTTACATTTATCCCGGATCTTGGTGATACCCCCTCCCCTGTTTTTCATTCTCTTCTGTTCATTCCTTTCTTTCATATGCTTCCACAGACTCAGGTTCCCGGGGCAGCTCGAATCGCAGTCGGAAACGAAGTAATAGCGGAACAGATGTAAGTGTGCTGAAAAATCTCTACTACAGATTGAACTTTTTGAGTCGTTTCTATCCTAGCTTTGTAGTTTGAAGAGCGATTCCCTCCAAGATGCCTCATGTTTCTCACTCCGAACAAAAAATATCCTTAGCGAATATACACTCATTTGCAAACTAATTTGGTTTTTCGAGAGACTCACCTGGAACCCAGCTGAATCTCTCGTTTATGATGTTCTCAGGCAACTGAATGTGCTGTGGGCTGTCGACGGATTTTCAGCAACCTTATGAGTAGTCCATTACAAAAAATATCCTTATTATAGTGAGCTTTTCGCGAGATCTCCATCACATCATCCAGTCTGTAAGAACCTATTTTTCCGGGTCAGTGATCGACTGTCGTCAGTCCATCGTTCTGTGAGATCAACCAGAATGAAGAATAATCGACAGTGGAAAGTCCGTTGACCAAAATGCCATCAAGACTTCAGGTACCAACGAATCAACTGTCTGCTAACAGCTGCCCACCTCGTTGGACTTTCATAATCGAACACTTTTGATTGGTTGCTTGAAATGTTTTAGCGTAGGAGCCGCTACTTGTTTTCGCCTTTGAGACGAATAACTGTGGCTGCGAATTATTCTGTGAGAGTGAATTCTGAAAGATGATATTTCCATCCGGATTGAGAAGGCCAGAGCAGCTTTTGTGAACCTACGTCCCCTGTGGCGTAGGCATGACATCGGCTTCTCTGTCAAGGGTCGAGCTTACAATGCTGCGGTGCGCTCCATATTACTATATGGATCAGAAACCTGGCCGCTGAGCGCTGAGGACGTCAAAAGACTTTCAGTGTTTGACCATCGATGTCTTCGGAGCATTGCCCGAATCTGGTGGGAACACCGGATCAGCAATTCTGAAGTACGTCGAATGGCATTTGGGAGAAATAACTCACCCTCGATAGATGAGCTGATCAGGCTTCATAGGTTGCGCTGGCTTAGCCACGTGTTGCGTATGCCAGTCGACCGACTTCCTCGAAGGGCTCTTTCCGCGCAACCACGTGAAGGGTGGAAGAGAGCCAGAGGCGGTCAAACAATGACTTGGCAGTGATATATGAAAGCCATTACCAGCAAACTCAGCTGCACTGGTCATTGCCGTATTACTGGATGGGGACCCCGAGACGGGCCACATCAATGGCTGGAGACGTTGCCAGACATGGCTCAGTGGCGCCCTCAATGGCGCTCGTGCATCCAGGCTATTGCCTTCAGTGCATAGCTCCTTTCCCACCCACCCACCCCCCACTTGACAGCCCATCGTTAGTGCTGGATTTACACACCAATTTATTACCCCTCGCCTCCAGTGCGCAGCTACCTACCCCACTTCCCGAAACTGTGGCAGCTATAACCACTGTACGACGAGTACGCGGTTCATACAGCTGACAATGATGGCGAATGCTCTCAAAACAGAGGTCACTCGTATCTTCTGTTCTCGGCTAGGTGTCGGGTGTAGTGAGAGCATGCGATACAATCTATACAGGGCGGAATTCGCGCAATTTTGAGAGTTGACCAATGATACATCGGACAGCGGCGTAGGCCGACTGACCGCGTGGACAGCATACAGCAGTCATCCTTCATTGTTGTACCTTCTTGTGCCAGGAGTCTGAGCCGTCAATATTGGCTTTTTCTCTCTTCAGTGGCTATTCTTAAGGTGGGTCTCTCGAACACACCCATGTCATGACCAGAAATGGTCCGTGAATTCCGAGGCTCAGTTTCGGATACCTATTGGATACCTTGTTAGTTTTGTGTGGAACTTTTGTGCTGACAATGACCTCACCGGAGAGTATATGGTGACGTAGGGGCGAGATGGCCCAAGTGGTTACAGTGTGGATTTACTGACCGGAAGATCCTTGGTTCGAACCCGACATCTACTTCTCGACTTCCGCTGTCTAGGCCTGGGCGACCTGGCACTGTCCCAGCCCCTGTGCAACCTTCGGTTGGCATGGCAGTTAGGCACCCAAAGAGTGCTACAGCTGAACGATATGGTGACGTCAAAAAGAGGAACTCATGTTTTCATCGCTTCCAGACGTCCGGTCAGTGGCAACACACGCGTTGCCTACCAAGTAAAATCGGATCCTCATGATAGTTTTATTGTCGTTAGCGTCAGCGTTTGAAACCAATGACTTCTCAGGTACGCCTCTTTGGTGTACTTTTTTCCTAGTAATTCTCCATGAGGATATATCTACGCATATCTTAACGTACAGGGCTCGGTCCTTCCCTAAGCAAGGTCGGATCTTCAGAAACACCTTGTGTAGATAGTAAAGAATTCAGTCTTCTTGATATGGAACGATACATGTGTTGTGTCTTGATCTACGGTAGTTGCAACTCTGCATCGGTACCCTGGCTTCCTGCTCCGC
Organism: Opisthorchis viverrini; assembly: GCF_000715545.1. Taxonomy (NCBI): domain Eukaryota; kingdom Metazoa; phylum Platyhelminthes; class Trematoda; order Opisthorchiida; family Opisthorchiidae; genus Opisthorchis; species Opisthorchis viverrini. The sequence goes on from NW_008751865.1 coordinate 552,774, forward strand.
CCACTATGGTGTGTCAAATGGCACGGTAGCTCTACACAGCCCTTTATGGAGACCAAGGAAAATTATTACAACTGTATTTATACCGTAGTCAGTGTCCATCAAGGTCGTACCAAAATCTCCGTGAGGGGGCGAAAAGCGTCCACTCAAGGATGCTCGACTCGGATTGGCTGGCATTCTGACCAATCAGAGCATGCCTTCGTTTGGTCCGTGTCCTGCTTAGGTGAAAACCAGTCACACTGCCGTCCGGCCGTTCGTAGCTCGGAGGTCGCGGGTTCGAAGTTTCCTTGGGTTTCGTGAGATGCGCACTACTAATGGCTGACAATAAGGTTGGAACAGTTGTACAGTACTTCTCAACCTGTTTTTTCGTAGATTGGCTTCACTGACAGAACGAATGCCCAGTACTAAGTTTCCACGCACTTTACCAGTGGCGTGATTCACAAAGCTGAATATCAGAGTGATAAGTTTAAACCACATAGTATGAATTTGTGTTCTCACCGTGGACGCTGTAATCCCCGCATATCCATCTGACTTTTCCCCCCACAGGATTACAGTTCTTGGTTAGAGGAATTCAACGAGCAACTGAAAAAGTTTGATTCCCATCAGCTGACCATAGACGAAAGCCACGGGTCATAACCTCCGTCGGTTCATCCCCCTTTTCCGGTTTCCACCGCCCAGCAACGCAGTTGATAATCTTATTTTATACACAAATTACGCATTTCCTATTTTTCGATATTCTATATTAAATTTTATTTTTATTAGCCGCTTTGTTTTGTCCACAGCAACTGGAGTATGGCATTCGATCATTCTTTCTGTATCGCTCAGGATCCATGTGCACACGCGCCTGCCATTTTTAGACGTCGGAGAACGCAGAACTGAGGGCTCACTCCCACCCTAAACACGTAATGACAAGAATCCGTTTGGCACTGGGGTCGGAAGGATACCCTGGTTAACACCAGCTACTCATAGGAGACTTCAGCCAGCCTATTCCGCCTTATTGTGCGTGAGTCGGCTTGACGTGTAAGGTTGATCAGAGCTCGGGACAGCCCCTTTTTGGGCCATCAACTAGACCTGACCGTCGAATCTCCACCTATCTTATGTCTCGCTTTACTACCAATTTGTATGTAGGTTTCTATAGGCAAATTAGGTTGATATTGGTCGAAAATTGGCGCACATGAGACGTTCTTCGATTGAACAATGCTATAAACGAGGGATTCAGGCAAATTTTGACCGAGTTTCTCGTCAATGGCAACTGAAATCACCTTTGTTGGACGCACTCGAAATGTGTCTGGTGGGAGTAACACTTGATGTCCGACCTGCCTAGGCAAAGTGTACCAGCGGCCCACGTCATGATTCATTCGGTGATTACTTGCAGACGGAGCTCACGGTTTGTTTTTTAGGCCCGTCCTAATCTGTATCGGATAGTGGTTCAATCGGGTGGCGAGTTCGATTTAATCAAACTTTGTGCAACACCAGGTGAAGTTCCTGCTTTCACAACATCAGTGTCAAGGCAGAATGTGAGTGGATGGTAAGTGGCAAACCTGTAGATTAACTGGGCGTGCGAGGAAGTGTCCTGATTGGCTGAATCTGACCAATCAGGATGCTGTCTTTTGGTCTGTAGCCTGCATGTGACACACGTCCAATAGGCATGATGTTCGTCCGTAGAGAGCGGTCGATCTCGGGTCAAGTAAAGTTTCAATAAAAACTGTCCATAAATGTTTGCAACTAACGAATGGCATTGGCTAGGCAACCACATGTAAATAGGAAAACAAAAAGTCATGTGAAGAGAAGTACACATGGTTAGGACATGCTATCGTAACTAGTGAAATTAGTCGAGGCAGATTCAATGTGCTGTGTGATGGGATAAAATAGCCTCCATGTATTGGGCGAGCGAGAACCTCACGACGGCGTGGTCACTCGCCTTTGGCGTTCACATATAGAGGGAGACTAATTATCAGAACCAGAAGACTGTGCGCTGACGTTTGGAGATCACAACGGAGACCGATTCATTAGGATCGTGGGTTAGACATGAGGAAATCCTGGACACCATCCGGGTCATCGATGTCATTATGATCATGCTTGAAACCAGAAAAGGACAAAGATGCCAGATATACAAACAAGAAAAAGATGATAGAAACGTCGAGGTAATAGGTGGGTAACGGATTCGATTTGGCCGGCTACTTGCTAGCATTTGAGAAGAAACTTATTCCGTACTGGTAATGTGTTGGAATATTGGTAGCTCGGGTGTGTTAGTTGGTAATTGATTGGGTAGCTGTTAATCTGTTCGCCGAGCTTGGCAATTGATTTGCAAAATAGGAGGTACGCTGCAAACCAACAGAGAAGCCGACCACGACGCTATACAGATCAAGAACGGGCCATCCGAAAGAGACAACAATGGGGGCGATTTCAGTAGGAGCGTGGCTGTAGAAACAAGAAATACGAACCACAACTCAACACAGATTAAGATCGGACCAACCAGAATCCAGGTTACAACGCAAAGGCTGCTCTATATATAAACGCAGGCACGAAGAGAGGAACTACCCAACCGACAGCGCACTGAAGATGTCTCCTCGAATGGGGACGAAACGTTTGCAAATCAATTGCCAAGCTCGACGAACTGATCAACAGCCACCTAATCAATTACTAAATATTCCGTGCTACCAGAATCACGCAGGTTCAAACATTTTACGGTCTACGGATACTTATAATTGAGGATAAAATCCCAATTGAAAATTCCCGAAACCCACATTGCTGTCAGTCGATAAGCAGCTCAGAGGAAGAGTTATTTGACGGGATGAGTGAAACCTCCACCTGAGAAGTTGTCTTTCAGGAGCCGGTTAACATGTGGCATGGTTTCCGTCGTTGAGCGGCGCTATATCCTGCCCGTAGCCGAACTACAAACCCGGGTTCGAAACTTCCTTGAAATTCGTAAAATGCGCACTACTGATGGTTCACAATAAGGAAGAAACAGTTGTACAGTGCTTATAGGCTTTTCAGCTCAGATTGGCTCCGGTTACAGGAAGAAATCTCAGTCGGAAGTCTCCAAATCTTACGCAAACTATTAATTATAAAGTACCTGGTACTGGTCACCGCGACAGGCGAATTGCGTTTTAGGAGCAGAGGCAGAGGTCGACCCCCCATCACGCATGATGCCAGATGTGCTCGTCATAATCGGGTTGCAAGGGAACTTGCAAAACGTCTTTTTGGGCACCCGTGCAAGGATTGCGCCCCGAGGCGTAGCATGTATGCTCCGAGATTCCCATTATGAGCCACCCAACCGTGGCTTTTTTCAACGTCCAGGTTGTTGCCCGTCTTGGATGTTGTGTTTCGTGTCAGATGCGAGCCGGTTAACTGCGTAGGCCTGTGACGTGGAACGACCAACGGATGCACCTGCTTTCGGTGGGATGTTTTTCCTTCTCCCTAACGCCTTGATTCTGATCAATTCTTCAGGATCACTTTGTGGCAGCTCAAAGATGACACCAGGGGGCTTGTTCTCTGCGTAAGAGTGCCCAGGAAAATCTGGAGACGATCTGTTTTGATGACACCTGATTTCATGCGGAAATATCCCACAAGAAGGGGTAACATTCTGTATAAAACACCATCCTGTTAATGAAAGGGCATTTACTCTCCGCAGTGATCTCACACCAGACCCAGTATGACGGTCACTTTGTGCCTGATGTGCGAGTCTTGACTGTGCTAGCGCACACTGCGCCTTGAAGAGCATTCACCATTGTTTGTCCTTTCTTTGGTTGTTGGTCCTTAGACGCGTGTTCCCATACCAAAATCTTTACATACTTTGGGATTCACCTCATCAGACTGGCACTGTCCTTGGCATGATTTCGAATGAGACGTTTCTCTCTTTTCTCCCATATTCTCCTGTTACTCTTTCGCATTCATCGCTTGCACTCACTTTTTATGTTTGTGACCGTGGTCTTCAAAATAGATGATAATGATGACAAGGGGCGTAGATGTAAGAATCCTATCAAATACAAACAAATAGGACCGCGACGCAGCACAAACTTCAAAGGACGAATCAACCTACATACAGGCGGAAATTCAGCAGCCAATCACAAAGGAGTAATACACTACCCTTTGGAAGCTATACAAGCCTGAACGAAATACCTATCGATGTCCTTCTGTAAAGTGGAGGAACATTTACAAGCCGTGTGTTAGGCCGGGTATATTCATAAACTGGCCGACAGTCAAAAGTTACTGATGTAGGTGGGTTTGCCGGATGGATATGAGCCCCCGAATATTAGTCAGAAAAGTTCGGAGGTCACCCATTTCGGAAGTGTGGATCGTATTCCCATATTCATAGACAAATTTGTTAGCTACGCTGAAAACCGCATTCCCGAGTGAGGAAGACAGTAAGCAAAGCTAACTTGCCGGCGATTCTCCGCAACGAAAATTCCAGATAACCGTGTGGACGAAGTAATGAGGCTTTCCAAAAACTGTTTTGGAATAGTTTCCTGAAGGCATATCCAAGTCAAACAAACTGTGCATTCAAGTCTAGGCAGCTAATCAAAACTGACTGCGATCGATGCGTACTGAATGAAACCTTTGACATCTCACTGGTGTGTTCGAGACGGCCTCGCGAGTAGAATAGCAGTGGGTATCTCAAGTTGTTAATGTGCAATCAGCATTTGAAATTCGCGGATTTATTGGGTCACGTGGCACTGACAAGATGGCCAGTTGGATGATGTGCACGTGACAACTCGAAGTTGAACGGAACAATCAAACACTCACGGACGATGATCGTCAACACAGTTGTGTTCAACTTCTCGCTGTCGCCCACAAGGAGATGATATCGCCCCGTTTGAGATGCGCCGTTGTAATTGGGCTGAGTCTCGGGTGAGGTATTGTTCAAGGGGGCCTGCTGTACTTGATCGTAATCGATCCCAAAGCCCAATTTGACTAGCATGTTGAGAGGTCCGGGTGAAAGGAAGAAGGCCTTCGCTGTGGAGTTATTTATTAGAAACTGCCAAGTGAACAGTTACGGACTATTGGACAGAGAAGCAAAATTTTCATATGTATCTTGTTTACAAAAACTGAATATCCATATTCTCTTTGAACACGTCTTCCTGAACTTTCCTGGATATTCATTGATTGCGCTCGAATCTGAGTAAATGCTATGAAGCGACTTACAAATTCAGCAATAAATCTCACTTTTCAAGAGACTCAGAGCGGATTTACGAGAAAACATACTACTCTCATGCCCACACATAAGTAGTATCACCGTTACACTAGTAGCAACTATCAGCACATTTATCAGTATCATTAAAACCACGTCTTCTCTTTCTATATCGTGTATCTAAACTCAGCTGTAAGGCGCACAATGATGTTGCTTACGACGAATATTTCCCGCGTATATTAACAAAGGAATGACAGTTCTTGAGAAGTTGGTAGGTATTGAGTCTCCATGCATTGTCTCATTCTTTGTTCCACTTTCATTAAGTACACCGCTCTGTTACAATTGTTGCACATTTCTAAGAATGGTGCTGTATAGGTGTTTTCGTGGTAACCTAACACCACTCCTTATTATGTTTCCTTTGCAGATGACCTTTGGTCCATGTTGTTCGACGTCGCTTGTATATTCCTTGCCGAGGTTGCTGTCGACTGGATCAAACACTCGTTTATCACAAAGTTCAATGTAATCCCTTCAATCCATCCCCAAGATTCTCAAGGTGGCCCAACGAGAGTCTGAACGCAGTAACGTCTCAGCCGATTTCTGTTAAATAGCAAGCTTCGCTTTCATGGACCACGTATGCCGTGTTTGTACCCCTGAGTGCTATGCATCAGTTTGATATATTCCCGAAATTAGCTGATTGTTGATCGATCCGATTCATTTAGAGGTGCAATATACTGTTAACCTTGAGTAGTTGATATTCTGACATGACTATTACACACCGATCACCTCTCCAGATGGTGTTTGTTACCCAACAAGCTTTGTTTGTTAACGAAATACACTCATTTGCAAACTAGTCTGGTTTTGCGAGAGACTCACCTGGGACACAACCGAATCCCGCGTTTATGATGTTTCCAGTCAGCTGAATGTGCTGCACCAGGCTGCCTCATGTTTCAGTCGCACCTACTCACAGAAGTTCATATGTTTCCAACGGCAACTTTACGAGTAATGTGTTACATCTATCCCGAATAACCAAATAGTTTGCAAATAAGTGTATATCTCGAAAACAGTCCAATTTGGGTTCAAGTAGAACATAAGGTTGAGGGAAACTCGGGGACGGTACCCACCT